>NW_027701858.1:0-343 GCF_054177405.1 Leptonychotes weddellii | reverse complement strand
GCAAAATATTTTTTACACTGCTTCAGAGCCAGCAATATTCTCCTTAAAATGGCACTGGCAACAGCACATCCTCCTCTTTGAAGGGTCGAGTTCAATTCAGAAAACAGATAATCCTGAGAACGGTACTATGTAATAACGGGGTTGGGGTGGGGAAAGGGCAAAAGAAACACGGGTTAACAAATAAGACTGGCTTCTCACACAGTAAGCACCCACATTCTGAAACAGCTCAGAACTATTTCTGTCTAAGAAGTCTAGGTCGAAAGTCTGGCAGGAGGGGACCCAGTTTCCATGGACGTAAGCTCTACGACATGACTGAAGAATGCCATCCCATTATTTTACAGCC
>NW_027701857.1:0-343 GCF_054177405.1 Leptonychotes weddellii | reverse complement strand
TGAAAGAAAAAAACTTGTCAACCAAGAATCCTATACCTACCCAAACAAACTGAATCAGAGGGAGTGCATATACTTGCCTTACAGGACATGCTAAGGGGAGTTCATTGAGTGGCAGTAAAAGGACACTAAATAAATCTTAAAAATATAAGAAGGTAGTATAAAATTCATTGGTAATGATAAATACACTTTTAAATAAATAGGTAAATAAAAGTTAAAAAGTGTACTAAAAAAACCCTAATTACAACAATGTGTTATTGGTTACACAAGGTAAAAATAAGTAAACTGTAACATCAATAACCCAAAATGTGATGGGGAAAATAAGTAAAAGTGTAAAGTTTAGGGA
>NW_027701856.1:0-343 GCF_054177405.1 Leptonychotes weddellii | reverse complement strand
TTCCAGCCAAGTTTATGGGCACTGGGCAGCAGCTGCTCCCAGGTACCGAGAAAGCAAAGCCAAGGCCAGGCCCTTCTGTTAGTGCTTTGCCATTGTGTGGACCTGTTCATCTCCCTGGAGACCAGTCCCACTCCAGACTGGGTCTGTAGGACCGTGCAAGTATTGAACAGCTTTCTGAGGCTCTCTACCTTCTCTAAAGAGCTCTACATTTTCTTGTCACGCTAATAGGAATGTCTGAGATCCCAATAGACCTTTGAGCCAAATTCAACTTTGGAACTTTTTAATGACCGGGGACATCTAGGTGTAGGAGTCTGTGCTCACCCCGGTTCACTCTAGTGTAGCA
>NW_027701855.1:0-343 GCF_054177405.1 Leptonychotes weddellii | reverse complement strand
TAGTTTTTGGCTTTTGCATGGTTACAAATGTTGATCCTTTGAGTACGTTTGAGTTTGGAAACAGTAAGTACTGTGAGTGAGACCTACGATCATGCTGAGTAATACAAGTCTTTTTAAAAAATTACATACTAATTAAAATCAGCAAGTCAGAAAGGACAACTACTGTGTAGTTGCACTTCTCTGAGCTACTTGGAGTGCCAGGGTGGCTGCCAGGGCTGGGGCAGCGGAGTGGAGAAGGACTGCTGGCTTCCCAGAGGGAGTTTCAGTTGGGGAAGATGGAGAGTTCTGGAGATGATGGTGGTGACAGTCACACAGCAGTGTTGACGTACTTAATGCCCCTGAA
>NW_027701854.1:0-343 GCF_054177405.1 Leptonychotes weddellii | reverse complement strand
CCCAAGAATCTAGTTTGTATGTCCTTGATAACATGATTTCAAAATAGAAATAAATAGGATTAAAGAAATAAATCAACAGAGCTGAGAATTAATCATGTATTTTCCTATTCCATTGTCTCATCCATTAGCTTTTTTTCTAAAGTTTTAATTTATTCACTTAAGTAATCTCTATGCCCAATGTGAGGCTTGAACTCACAACTGCTGAGATCAAGAGTCGCATGCTCTTCCAACTGAGCCACCCAGGTACCCCATTGTCTATTAGCTTTTTAATTATACTTCTTTGGGGGGTGATTGCCCTAAATATTTCATTATGCATCTCTGACTTATTATCTTTGACCTTAAA
>NW_027701853.1:0-343 GCF_054177405.1 Leptonychotes weddellii | reverse complement strand
CTGTCTTGATGACGACAGCTTTGTAATAGAGCTGGAAGTCCGGAATTGTGATGCCGCCGACTTTTCTTTTCTTTTTCAATATTCCTCTGGCTATGCAGGGTCTTTTCTGGTTCCATACAAATTTTAGGATTATTTGTTCCATTCCTTTGAAAAAAGTGGATGGTATTTTGATGGGGAGCAGGTGAAGTTTTGCAGGGGCTGCCCTGTAGACTACCCTGAGCTGTTGGTTTGCACCAGCTTTTCTTGGATTACTTTCCTCAAGTGGGTACCCCTGTAGGCCCCTAAGGCCATTTGAGTTTTCAAGTCCTGCCCCCCAGTCATGACAAGGCCTCTCCTTTTATAG
>NW_027701852.1:0-343 GCF_054177405.1 Leptonychotes weddellii | reverse complement strand
TTTGGGGGCAAATGCCCGCCCCAGGGAGGGCTGGGGTGCAGGCCCAGCTGCAGTTTGGGTGCAGGCTGCAGATCACCAGGGAGCACTGTGCCTCCACCGCACACAGGTAGGTGGCTGAGTCTTCCAGTTGGGAGGCCGTGATGCGGAGGGTGCTGGACCGTTCCTTAGCATTCACTGTGCAGTTTAGCCTTCCACTCTGCTTCATCCCTGAGGCTATGTAAAACAGCTGGGTGAGGCCTCCGCCCCCGGGGTTCTGTCGGAACCAGTGCATACTGTCTGGAGTGCTAGAAAAATTACACTTCAGAGTAGAGCTGGCTCCCTCCTGGAGGCTCAGCGCTGAAGG
>NW_027701851.1:0-343 GCF_054177405.1 Leptonychotes weddellii | reverse complement strand
CCTGCTTTACTGCAAATAGCTCCACTTTCATCTTCAAAAGAAAAAAAAAAAAAAGATCTTTGAGAGAGCGTGCACAAGGGGGAGGAGGCAGGGGCGGGGAGAGGGAGAAACAGACTCCCCGCTGAGCAAGGAACTGGAAGTGGGGCTGGATCCCAGGACCCCAGAGATCATGACCTGAGCTGAAGGCAGACACTTAACCGACTGAGCCACCCAGGCACCCCTCCACTTTCATCTTAATAACACTTTTATTGAGATATGATCCACATACCATAAAAAAATCACCCTTTTAAAGTATACATTTTAGCAGTTTTTAGTATATTCAGAGTTGTGCAACCATCACCAC
>NW_027701850.1:0-343 GCF_054177405.1 Leptonychotes weddellii | reverse complement strand
AATGAGCAATTAATACAAAAAGTAATCAAGATACAAATGTAGGGATCCAAAGGGGCATGTGCACCCCGATGTTTATAGCAGCAATGTCCACAATAGCCAAACTATGGAAAGAGCCAAGATGTCCATTGACAGATAAATGGATAAAGAAGATGTGGTATATATACAATGGAATATTATGCAGCCATCAAAAGGAATGAGAGCTTGCCATTTGCAATGACGTGGATGGAACTGGAGGGTATTATTCTGAGCGAAATAAGTCAATCAGAGAAAGATATGTATCATATGACCTTACTGATATGAGGAATTTTTAATCTCAGGAAACAAACTGAGGGTTGCTGGAGTG
>NW_027701849.1:0-343 GCF_054177405.1 Leptonychotes weddellii | reverse complement strand
AAAAAAAAACTAGCCTATGTGCTGAAATTCACTGACAGTGAAAATCTCTTGATCCATGCCACTTTAGTGCTCCATTTCTGGGCTGACGAATCCTGCAATCTCAAGATTTGGGGGTGGAAGGAAGTTCCCCCTCCCCCATCTTCTCCTGCAACCCAACAAAACTCAGATTATTGACATTATTATTATTAGTAGTAGTAGTAGTGTTTTAATTTCCTGACCTCCTTCAAAACCTTGCCTAGCAAACTGTGACTTTCTTCTCTAAAGAGTTTCTCAAAATTGAATTTTGGTTATGTCAGCTCTCAAGAGTACCAGGAGTGTGTATCTTTAAGTATATATTTAATCA
>NW_027701848.1:0-6309 GCF_054177405.1 Leptonychotes weddellii | reverse complement strand
TATGGGGATTAACATAAGAATAAAAAATAAATAAATAAATAAATAAAAATGAGAAGGACCACAAATGACCTTGCCTCAAGGATGCAGAGAATCTGAAGCAGGGTATAGGGATATAAAAAGAAAGAATACATTTAAATAAGTAAATGAGTGTGAATTGCATGAATAAAGAAATTATTCAAAGATGAGTTCTTTAAACATATTTAAAATAGCTGATCTAAATATTTTTTTTCTAGTAAGTCCAATGTCTCAGCTTCCTTAAGGACAAGAGATTGATTTCTACTGATGCTATGGATTGTTTTCTTTCTGTACATAGGCCATACTTTCTTGTTTCTTTGCAAATCTTTTAATTTTTGTTAAAAACTTAGAAATTTTAGATAACATAATGTAAACTCTGAAAGTCAGAGTCCATCCTCCCTCCCCACCCATTTGTTATTGTTGCTGTTACTTGCTTAGTGACTTTAAGAGCTAATTTTATAAAGCTTGTATGGTTTTCTTGTGTGTGGCCACTGGCCACTGATCAGTCGTCACCTAATAATTGGACAGAGATTTCTTCAAATTACTGAGACCAGTAAGTTTCCTAACCTTTGCCAGGGGCTCTGTGTTGGGACACACCTTGAATACTAAGCCAAGTAGCTGACAATACTATGTTAGCCTTTATTTTCTGCTTGCACAGAGCCTCAAGGTCAGCAAAAGTTGAGTTCCTGGGGCTTTCTCAGGTCTTTCCTGAGTATGTGCATAACCTTGGATATGCATCCAACTCTACACATGCATGTGGTTTTCTAGATACCTAGGAGTATGTCAAAGATTTTCCTTTGCTATGGACATCTTCTTCCCTAACTTTTGCTTTTAAGCTTTTGGTGAACCTATTGTCCTAACTGTGATCTATCTCCTCAGCGGGCTATAAAATTAAAACATTTGTCTCTAACATTTTAACAAATGTCCCCATGGAAGAGGCTTTTTACACCGGTTGAACTCCATGTCAGAGCCAATAAAAACAATTCTGAAAATGGGGTTTTCCATAGTACTACCTGACAGATCAAATGATGATAATTCTCTGAGAATAAGATTTTTGAAGGAGCTCCAAACCTGTTCTGCTTCTTCCAGTTGCGGCCAGGTTTCTGGTTTTCACTGTGATTATGGGCTGTTGGTTTTCAAAGCTACCAGAGTGCTTGGGAGAAGAGGGTGGGGATATGGCAAGCTAAGATACCACAAATCTTACTGTGCTTACTGAGATTCTGCCATTTTTATTTATTTATTTATTTATTTATTTATTTATTTATTTATTTATTATTTGACAGAGAGAGAGTACAAGTAGGGGGAAGCAGCAGGCAGAGGGGGAGGGAGAAGCAGACTCCCCATTGAGCAGGGAGCCCGATGCAGGCCTCGATCCTAGGACCCTGGGATTATGACCTGGGCTGAAGGCAGACGCTTAACCAACTGAACCACCCAGGCGCCCCAAGATTCAGAAATTTTTATAAATACTCCTTGATTGCTGCAAGCTTTTGGCTAATTTCCAGAATTTTGAGAAGGTTAATTCTGACCATTTTGATCAGTTTTCTCATTGCTTTAATGGAAGAAGAAATTTTAGGAGGTTCTTCTCTACAAGTTTCACTGATATGCCAATATAAAGATTAAAAGACTGGGTTTGGGGGACAATCCCACAATTTAGCAGGTAATTACCTTGTCCATGTGAGAAATGATGGCAACTTGAAATAGGGTATTGGTAGTAGAACTCAACAGAAGTAAACACATTTGAAAGATACTTAGAATAAAAAATTATCAGGTCTCATATTGAAAGTTAGAGTGTTGTAAACAAAATTATGGTCCCCATGATCTTCACCCCTTGGTGCTACTCCAGTGGTTACGTTACTTCACATGGCAAAAGCAATTTTGCAGATGTAATTAAGATTTTTAATCAGCTGAACTTAAAATAGTGAGAATATCCAAGATTATCCAGTGCTACCCAATGTAATCACATGGGCTCGTAAAAGAACAAGACAAAAAGGAAGATGTGGCAGAAGAGGAAGTCAGAGAGAGTCAATGCATAAGAAGGGCTTGCTGTGCACCATTGCTGGCTTGAAGAAGGAGAAGACCATGCAGAAGATATGTAAGCCTAGAAGGGGACCCTGAGAACCAGGTGAGGACCAAAGAACTGGCTGATACTTTGCTTTTAGCTCAATGAGACCCTGAGGAGGGAGTCCAGCCACACTGTGCCAGACTTCTTTCCTACAAAACTCTGAGGTAATAAAATAATGTTTGGTAATGTGTTATGTTAGCAATAGAAAAATTAATACTGAGAGTGAAGGAGAGAGAGAAAGCAAGGTTGCAATCTTGTTTGTGGCATAGAAGTGAATGGAAATTGGCATAATTTTCTGAAATAGGAACAGATTGGGGAGTGAGCAAGTGAAAGCCAAATGAGAAGCAAGAATCATGAGTTCAATTTTGGACAAGTTCACCTTTCAGTACACTGAAAGTTCAAGTAAAAAATGTTAATAGGGGCGCCTGGGTGGCTCAGTTGGTTAAGCGACTGCCTTCGGCTCAGGTCATGATCCTGGAGTCCCGAGATTGAGTCCCGCATCGGGCTCCCTGCTCGGCAGGGAGTCTGCTTCTCCCTCTCCCACTCCCTGTTTGTGTTCCCTCTCTCGCTGTGTCTTTCTCTGTCAAATAAATAAATAAAATCTTTAAATAAAATGTTAATAGTCTATGGCTGATATAGATCTGGAGCTCAGAGAGCAAATCAGGTCTAAACATATGAATTTATTTGCATATAGTTATTAATCGACACCAAATACATGGATAAAATTGCCTACAGAGAGAGTATAAAATGAGAAGAGACAAATGATTATCTGAAGCTGTGTTGCCCCCAATTGCTTAGATATAGCCCGAAACAAGATTCCCTTAATTAAACCTATATCTTTGCTCTGTGTTCCCCAATCCACTTTAAGATGGATATTTAGAGTTTGAAGTGAAGTTTGTCTTTCTCAAAGCACTTCAGGGGGCAAGAGTAGCCAACATATTCCAATATCCTAACATTTTCCTAGAATGTTTCTTGAAAGCTCCAAATAGTTTAAACAGCAGCTTCACTATCAAATATCAAGGATTGCCAATTTTTAGCAGACTGGCATCATGAAACTCCCCAACTCCCTGCTTCCCTTAAGTCAGACAACTCTGCATTTGATGATCGAGCATTTAAATATTGCACTTCTAAGTATTTAATGTCTACATTTTCCAGAACCCCTTCATTTGAAAAATACAGAAAACCTCCACTAGCTTAGGCAAAAAATAGAAATTTATTGAGTATACTCATTCAATAAGTAAATATTTATTTTTTATTAATTGTATAACATATCAGACACTGTGCTAAGTGCCAGATATTCAGAGGTAAACAATAACACCCTGGTCCCCTGCACTCCAAGGTAAGAATCTAGTGGGGTATGCAGATATTTAGTAAAATACGCAACAGGAGGAATTGTTGAATAACCAAGCTGAAGCCAAGGCAAAGATGGAGCTGAGCTTTAGAAACCACTGAGGCAAGAAATCACACCAAGAATAATAACTACTGAGGGCCTCTATTATATTAGACCCTTTTCTTTTCATAATCTTAGATAATTCTCACAAGTGTATAATTTGAATAGTATTAGATCCATATTGCCGATGAGGAAATTAAGGTTCAAAAATATTAACAAATTGTCTAAAGTAATGTAAGTGGTAAAATAGAGAGCTAATATTTGGACCCAAAGCTCAAAACTTTGACATTCATGCTCTTTTCATTACATCATTTTACTTCCACCCTAAAATCCAGGACAATGAGAAAATGACAGTTATATCCAATTTTTTTTTTTTTAAGATTTTATTTTTTTATTTATTTACCTGAGAGAAAGAGAGAGAATGAGCAGGCGGAGGGGCAGAGACAGAGAATCTCAAGCGGACTCTCCACTGAGCACTGGGACACCTACACAGGGCTCCATCTCATGACCCATGAGATCAAGCCTGAGCCAAAACCAAGAGTCTGATGCCCAACCTACTGAGCCACCCAGGCACCCCTGTCCAATTTTCTTTAAAACTATAAACATGTGACAACTTTATCATTCATTCATACCAATGGCCAAGTTCTTCTATGACTTCCACTTCCCTGTTTGAGACTGTTTCTCTCCATAACTGATTTCATAGCTTTGAATACAACTACACTTATGTAATTAATCCATTAGCATGGAAATAATATATATAAATAGGTATGTTATATACAGATATATATTAAGACTGAAGTAATTAGTGTTGCTTCATTAATGCAAATTAGGAGAAACTAGCTGCATATTTATGTCCGAAAACAATAATAAAATGAAAGAGATGTTAACAGACTTTTTTAAAGGTAAGTTAAAATTAAAGTATTATATGTAAGCATATTACAATACTGATACAGTTTAAATGTAGTAGGCAAGAATACATTAAAAGAAACCCAACTTGACAGATTTTGTATTGTTTATATACCCCATTTACATGGCATTTCTGAAAACAAAGCCATTTGAGATGGCTGAGCAGTAGGAAGTATAAACCACAGTCTGTGAACGTCGGTATCAAATATGTCCATAAAGGGAATAGTGTCCCTAAAGAATATTATTTTTGAGGAAAGCTCATATTAGAGACATAGCTCAGTAATACAATTTTTAAAAATTGAAAAAGGATCAACTATATCAATGTAAAAAAAAAGTTAATGCCCATTTTGATCTATGTATTTCATTTTCTTCTGACAGCAGTGCCAAGCACTGAAATCCCAGAATTTACCATGAATAATGCATAAACAACACACGGGTTCATCTAGCCATATTAAAAACCCCTGGCCTCAGGTTGACATTCCATCCATTAGGTGGGAGAAAGAAGAACCTGAGTTTTCTAGTTCAGTGGGCTAATTTAACTTCTTCTTTGATAAAGTGCATGCCCCCACACTGGTATATATGCATTACACCTGCACACATACAGGAAGAACAAACACAATTATTTCAATCTATAAAGTTCAAATCCCAATTTCTGAACTATTAACAATAATGTTTGGTGACTCACTGGATGTTGGATAAGATTTATGTAACTCCAAGAAGAGCAAAATCATTACCCAAAGTAAAGATGTCATTTTGAAAATATTGCATTTACTTAAGTATATTCTCCTAACAATAATTTGCATTGTGTTTGCTTATCTATGCTTAACAAATAACTCTATATCAAAAATGAGATCTGGGCACTGGAGCCTGAGAGATTCTGTATACCATAGGCACTAAAGGGAAAGTGTTACCCAAGTGGCTCCAAGCCCTCCAACTTCCTGAGATCCTTCCCTTTTTAGAATAGTTCAACTCTCGGGAAGTGGCTCTCCAGCCCTGCCCATAGGTCATGGAGACCTTGGCCCAGTAGCGACCTAGGTGTGGGGCAGCGGCCATGGAGGCCGTACTGAATGAGAAAGACCTGCTGAAGTTTGAAAAGAAATTTCAGTCTGAGAAGGCAGCAGGCTCCGTGTCCAAGAGCACACAGTTTGAGTATGCCTGGTGCCTGGTGCGAAGCAAGTACAACGATGACATCCGGAAAGGCATCGCCCTGCTGGAGGAGCTGCTGCCCAAAGGGAGCAAAGAGGAGCAGCGGGATTATGTCTTCTACCTGGCTGTGGGAAACTACAGGCTCAAGGAATATGAGAAGGCATTAAAGTATGTGCGGGGCCTGCTGCAGAGAGAGCCCCAGAACAACCAGGCCAAGGAACTGGAACAGCTCATTGACAAGGCCGTGAAGAAAGATGGACTAGTGGGCATGGCCATTGTTGGAGGCATGGCCCTGGGTGTGGCGGGTCTGGCTGGACTCATCAGACTTGCTGTGTCCAAGTCCAAATCCTGAATGAGACTGCACCTCCTCCTCTGCCCAGGGATACGTGGGAGCCTATGGAGGACACTTGAAGAGGGGGGACCCATCCATCCTTGCTGTCTATTTCTTCTATACCCCATCACTGCCCTCTGGCGTTCAGCCTCATTTCCCCAGAGACGTGTCCAGTAGCCCCCAACCATGTGCTCAGGGATGAATCTAAATAAAACTGTGCCTTGGCTTGGGAATTGAAAAAAAAAAAAAAGGGGGGGGTGCGCCTGGGTGGCTCAGTTGGTTGAGCGACTGCCTTCGGCTCAGGTCATGATCCTGGAGTCCCGGGATCGAGTACCGCATCGGGCTCCCTGCTCAGCAGGGAGTCTGCTTCTCCCTCTGACCCTCCCCCCTCTCATGTGCTCTCTCTCTCTCTCATTCTCTCTCTCAAATAAATAAATAAAATCTTTAATAAAAAAAAAA
>NW_027701847.1:0-343 GCF_054177405.1 Leptonychotes weddellii | reverse complement strand
CTGGGTGTTATACACAAACAATGAATCATGGAACACTACATCAGAAACTAATGATGTAATGTATGGTGATTAGCATAACATAATAAAATAAAAAAACATGAAAAAAAGATTTTACTTATTTATTTGACACACACACACACAGAGAGAGGGAGAGAGAGAGTACAAAGTGGGGGGTGGGGGAGCGGCACAGCAGCAGGAGAGGGAGAAGCAGGCTCTCCTCTGAGCAGGGAGCCTGACACAGGGCTTGATCCCAGGACCCTGAGATCATGACCTGAGCCAAAGGCAGATGCTTAACCGACTGAGCCACCCAGACGCCCCCTGAATGTTCACTTTAAAATGGTTA
>NW_027701846.1:0-343 GCF_054177405.1 Leptonychotes weddellii | reverse complement strand
TCTCACGTTGCTCCCAACAGAGGGAGGCAGGGGTGAGGGGTGGGGGTGGTTGCAGCACTACCACAGAGAAAAGAAAGCAAAACGAGGATGCAGAGCCAGACTACAAGGCAGAGGGAAATCGTAAAAGAGCCTGAAATTCTTCCTCAAGAATTCTTTCTTTTCAGCTGAGTGGAGCCAGGATTTCCTGTAATTATGCAGTCAGGGGCTGGGGTGGATATTAAGTGGGGCTTCCCTTTGGAAAAGGGAGAAGGCTATTGGGCCGTGGTTTGGGTCCTGTCTTGACAGTGCCAGGGTCATCAGGTCCCACCAGCAGCTCCCCCATGGCCGGGGTGGGCTAGCCTCA
>NW_027701845.1:0-343 GCF_054177405.1 Leptonychotes weddellii | reverse complement strand
TATATATGAAAAATATCAATTGTTTGTCTTAAAGTGAGTTAGAACATACTTGGAACAAGGAAAGACAAATCATTATCAGTTCTCAATGTAAGATAAAGCATGGTGGAAGCAATAGAATGTTCTTGACTCTGAAACCATAAAGTTCGAAAGGGAGAGCATTGGGGCGCCTGGGTGGCTCAGATGGTTAAGTGTCTGCCTTCGACTCAGGTCATGGCCCCGGGGTCCTGGGTTTGAGCACCATGTCAGGCTCCCTGCTCAGCGGGGAGTCTGCTGCTCCTTTTGCCCCTCCCCCTGCTTGTGCTCGCTCTGTGTGCATAAATAAATAAAATCTTAAAAAAAAAAA
>NW_027701844.1:0-343 GCF_054177405.1 Leptonychotes weddellii | reverse complement strand
TGTTGAGACCCAGGCCTGTGACGCAGGCCGGGGAGGGCCGCGGAGTAGGCCCGCTGCGGTCAGTTCACCTGGGGCTGCACGTAACTGATGAGTAGCCCCGGCGCTCCAAAGAAGGCACATCGAGGTTATGTTTCTTTAATTTCGTTTTTTTTTTTTTTTTTTTAAAGATTTTATTTATTTATTTGAGAGAGAGAGAATGAGAGACAGAGAGCATGAGAGGGAGGAGGGTCAGAGGGAGAAGCAGACTCCCTGCCGAGCAGGGAGCCCGACGCGGGACTCGATCCCGGGACTCCAGGATCATGACCTGAGCCGAAGGCAGTCGCTTAACCAACTGAGCCACCCA
>NW_027701843.1:0-343 GCF_054177405.1 Leptonychotes weddellii | reverse complement strand
TGGGGGCCCAGTGTGCCATGGCTGCAAACAGTAGCCTCCTTGGTAGTGTATGCAGCCTGTTGATTGTATGGGTTGCCCTAAGGGACCTTGGAGACAGCTCTTTCCAGTGGACACTGAGGTCTGACCTCATGCTATCTCCAATCTAGGCTGCAGACAGGTATGCGGGGTGCCTTTGGAAAGCCCCAGGGCACAGTAGCCAAGGTCCACATTGGCCAAGTCATCACGTCCATCCGTACCAAGCTGCAGAACAAGGAGCATGTGATTGAGGCCCTACGCAGGGCCAAGTTCAAGTTCCCTGGCCGCCAGAAGATCCACATCTCCAAGAAGTGGCGCTTTACTAAGT
>NW_027701842.1:0-343 GCF_054177405.1 Leptonychotes weddellii | reverse complement strand
GTGCAGGGAGGAAGAGGGGAGGCTACAGAATTTAGCCCCAAGATGGAAGGCCCCAGAGGAAAAGCCAGAGGGGCCGCAGGAAGACAAGCTCAGGCAGGCAGCATTCCTCCGGTCACGGTGCATGTTTGGCTTGTATATTTTTCACTGGCAAAGTGGAGCCTTGGGTGTACGGGGGTGGTCACGCCTTCCTCCCACATTTCGTGGCTCATTCACAAGGGAAGGCCCTTCCGTGAAAGCTGTCCTGTGGGCTCATCCGAGCTGCACAGAATTTCATGTAAACAGCACAGAGGAGGGTGTCTGCATGCCCGACGATGGTACCAGACCTATCTCAGGACACACAGAA
>NW_027701841.1:0-343 GCF_054177405.1 Leptonychotes weddellii | reverse complement strand
GTCATGATCCTGGAGTCCCTGGATCGAGTCCCGCATCGGGCTTCCTGCTCGGCAGGGAGTCTGCTTCGTCCTCAGACCCTATCCCCTCTCAGGTGTTCTCTCTCTCTCATTCTCTCTCTCTCAAATAAATAAATAAAATCTTTTAAAAAAAAAAAAAGAACTTTAAATTTTTTGCTATTTCTTTTATATTTTGCCCTTTGAATGTTGTTTCTAATTATAATTAATAAATGACAAATACAAGGTGCGGGAAGACTTAAACACACAGTAAACTGGATAGAATTTTATAGTTTCTCTAACAGTACTACCTTTTATTTATCATAGTAAGCATCTAGACTCTAAGAAC
>NW_027701840.1:0-343 GCF_054177405.1 Leptonychotes weddellii | reverse complement strand
ATTTCCACTCCTCCTGTTTCTAACCCAGATCATTATATCCATATGCAATTATGGGAATAGGGCAATACAATGGAGTTGGATCATGCCCACCTCAATGGCACCAGTTCACCTGTACTTCTAAGCAAAATCAAGAAATGAGTGGGAGAAAAATGACAGTGACATAGTGCGTGAGGCCAAGCCATCCTGCACAGTGAGAGTAAGTTCCTTAGTAAGGATGTGAAGTCCAGGACTCTGGTTTTGTTTTATTTGCTGAGTCCCTCTGTAGGGGTGAGCACCTTACCCTAGCAGAGTGCTAGTCCACTGCTATATGGACTAGGTATGTGGTTTTGGAACAACCACGTCT
>NW_027701839.1:0-343 GCF_054177405.1 Leptonychotes weddellii | reverse complement strand
GAAGGGTGTTTGGGAATCCAAGTGAGGATAAAAGGAGTGAGGAGTTAGGGGTTTCCAAGAGGAATATTTTCTTCTGGAAGGGAGCTTCTTTGCAGGAGTCTGGGTGGTTTGTGCCGTGCAGATTTGGGGGAACATTTACAATTACAGCTATCTTGGAACTGTTTTGGAGGTTTATTGTATTTTTTTTTGTATTTTTTTTTATTCTTATGTTAATCCCCATACATTACATCATTAGTTCTAGATGAAGTGTTCCATGATTCATTGTTTGTGCATAACACCCAGTGCTCCATGCAGAACGTGCCCTCCTCAATACCCACCACCAGGCCAACCCATCCTCCCACCC
>NW_027701838.1:0-6310 GCF_054177405.1 Leptonychotes weddellii | reverse complement strand
TCCATCATCTCTCATGGTTCGTCTCCCCCTCCGATTTCCCCCCCTTCATTCTTCCCCTCCTGCTATCTTCTTCTTCTTTTTTTTTTTTTAACATATATTGTATTATTTGTTTCAGAGGTACAGATCTGTGATTCATAAACAACAGTGTTCTATTGCTTGACAATTATAAGACTGGCAGCAGTTAGAAGGCTAAGTGTCCCACGTGTTTAGTAGGGATCATGTCCTGCTGATGGATGTGTAGGCTCGTGCAGCCATTCTGGAAAGAAATCTGGAACTACTGATTTAAATTAAGTAGCGGCCTACCTATGACCTAGTCATTAATGTCCATGTATCTATTGCAAAGGCATTCTCACCCAAGTCATGTAAGAAGGTTGTGATGAGGAAACAGAGCCAAGCCAGGCATCCATCACTAAGAGAGTGAATGGTAAAATGTGGTGGGCACACAGCATGGGATACTATCTAGCATTTGGAAGCAATGATTTCGATGTGCAGGTAGCAATATGGATGGATCTTAAAGATGATAGCACTGAATGAAAAAAAAATATGAATCAGAATGAGATGTATAATATTATATCATGTTCAGAAATTAAAATACCTTCTACATAATTACAGTCTTGTTTGTAAAAATACATATTAATTTTTAAAAATACAATAACTTTAGAGTGACTGCATATGGTGGGACTGAGGTGGCAGAATGGGAGTATGGAATGGGAGACAAAGGAAGAAATAAAGCAAGACAGGGCCTTACATGAACTGAAAGATGTGGCATGTGGCAAAAGAGAAGTCTGGAATTCAGTACACCTAACAAACTGGCCCCAGCAGACTGACCAGCCTCATGTCCTACTGTGTCCTCCATATTAACCCTCCATGCACAGCTGACAAATTGGTCCTATTGCTCTCCTCCAGACATGCATGGGCCATTCCTTCACAGACTCCTTTTTGCATCATGGAATCTCCCTAAGACTCTCCCTAAAAACAAAGCTGCATCCATGTGAACCCTGGTCTCTTTCCTTCAGGAGTCTCCCTGATCATCAAAACCAAAATGAACCCCTCTTTCTCTGACATCTGTCCCTCCCCCACTCAAAAAACAAACAAACAAAAAAGAAAGTACAATGTTTCCTTCTCAACTAGAAGGTAATGTACTTCAAAGGAGCTTTCAGAGTTGAAGAAGTTAGGAGCACGTGGAAAAATAGGGTTTGCAGACCAGTGTCACTGGTGATCCTTATAAATATTTTTATATGCATTAAATTCGAGCAATAAAGATAACACACCCAGTAAAGATAATGTCAACAGTACTTTATATATCCTAAAATAATCACAATGAACACTGTTCAGTTAATTATAATTTACCCTTGCTTGTTGTCCAGAATCTCTTCAGGATATCTTTCTTCTGCAGTTTTAATGGGATGATTGTAAAGTTGGCATTCTTTGTTTATAAACACTGAACATAATAACTACCATTTGTTGAGTATCTACTCTATTTCCAGCTTATACTCTTTAGCCCTTTTTTTTTTTTTTTCCTTTTCAACTCTGTAGAATCCCCCTTTTATGGCTGAGCAGATAGAGGGTCAAAAGCATTAAAATAACTTCTTCAAGGTCATCAGCTAGTAAGTAACAAAGCAAGTCTGGTTTCAAACTAGGTTCATCTGACACTCAAACTGAAACCCTCTCTACTATCCACTACTGCCAAGCAGTTTACTAGTGTCTGATTCTCCAAGCAAATGTCTATTTGACATCATGACTCTGAACATCTAACTCAAAAAGAAATGCATCTAATTTGCATAAATCAGTGATTCTCAAATGTGCATGCACTTTTGGAACCATCAGTGAATACAGCTGAATTGGTCTGGGGGTGGAACGTGGGCATCACAGACTTTTAAAACCTTCCAGATGATTCTAATGTGCATCCAGGGTTGAGACTGGCACAGACTCAGAATAGGTGGCCAGATGCAGGTCCACACATGCCAGAATGGGAAGTGATTTGTATAATAAAAATGCCCTCAGCCCTTGTTTTCAAAATTGAATCTCTGTAGGGACAAGATGTCTATCTTTTTTCCAACATGTTTACTAATTTTCTCTCATACCTCTCCAGCTTCTTGCCTTTTTGGAACACAAACAACAATACAGGAAATAAATATCCTGTTAAGAGTCTGTTAAGTGCAGAGCTTCACAGCTGTGCTATTTTCAGGGCTGCCTTAGTCAGGGATGTCTGTCTGCTCTAACCACTGCCACACATCTCAGTGGCTTTATGTGATCAAAGTTTGTTTCTGGCTCTCATTACAGTTCATCAGGCAGTCTTCCATGTAGTGACTCAGGGACCCAGGATCTCCGCAACTTGTGGCTTTGCCATCCCCTATAGCCACTGACTCCTTTGCAGGATCCTTGCCATCTGGCAGACAGATGAGGAAAAGAGGCACAGCAGAGAATCCCACCTTAGGAAGGAGGATTTTACAGGCCAGGCCGGGAGAGTTGCATGTCCTTTCTCCCTACATTACTGTTTAATTCAACTCAAGGTCACTTATGACCTTCAGAAGTTTTCCTGTGTCTTATACCCAAGTCATCTTAGCTATTCTAAATGGGGATTAATATAAAATTTATTGAGTGCCCACTGAGTTGTGGGCACTAGCTAGTTATGTTATATATGTTATCTCATTACATTATCAGAATAATCCTGTAAAGGATATGCTGTTATTATTCCCTTTTGAAAGAGGACAGTGAAGCCAATGGAATGTAAGTGACCTGACTGTACTGAGATATTAGATACCAGAGCTCAGACTGGAGTCTTGGTCTTCTACCACTTGTCATTGGTGTGTTTGGGTTTGACCTTTAAGAGCATTATACTGAAAAGTTGCTCATGATGTAACTGATCAGATTACCAAGAGAGTAATTTTCAGAAGCAGACCTACTCTCCCACCCTGCATCCCAAAACTGTGCAGAGTCCTCTGACTCTCTCTGCCTGGGCACATAGTCACCTTTGTTAGGTGGTATCAAGATGTCTTACTTTTTGTTATTCTTTAACATTTGTTTGAAAAGAAAAACAAATGGTTTTCAATATCAAAATCTAGTTTGTTGTGAGTTATTGATTTTCATTTTATCAAGCACAGACTGGTGTAGGATTAAGATGGGTTATCTTAGAATCTTTCAACCTCTAATAAATTTGGGTGAATATTTTGGTCCCATTGGACAAGAAGTGGCTTCATTCCTAGAATCCAGAGTTCCTATATTCAATCTGCCAGAAGAAAAGCTCCAGCCTGGGAATATTTTTCCACATGCCCAACCAAATTTTTCATCTCAAATCTGTTCCTTCTCAATTCTTAAATACACAGACATTGAATCCATCTCATTGATCCTCCCAGGCCTGCTTTTGTACTTCCTTTAAAAAGTTGCTGCTAGACCTTTCATTCGCTCATTCAACGAATTTTAGTCAAGTACCTACTTGGAGCCAGCACAGAACCAGATGCTGGGAAGGATGCAGTGATGGATAAGGCCCCCAAATTGTCAGTGAGCTCACACTTTATTATAAGGAAGGAATACACAACCCACCATGAAAGAAATGAAGTGGCATTAGGAGTAACATTTGCAGTGGGCATTAAAGGGCAATGGGAGATTTTTAAAGCACAGAATGAGAGGAAAAGCATTCAAGGCAGAAGGAATGGCATGACCAAAGTCTCAGAAGCACATTGCCTGGAATGGCCAGTAACAGACATGGCGCTCAAGAAGGAGGGCGGGAGAGATTTTGTTAGCAGAAGCAGTGGGAAGTCATTACAGTTTTCTGCTGCTGCTATTATTTTCTTGTCGCTATTGTTGTTGATGTCCTATTTTAAAGGGTAGGAAAAAAACATCTGGAGTTAGAATGACCAACGAGTAAACTGCTATGGCCATCAGTACTGGAAAGGAAATGATGAAGAACTGATTAAGATGTGCAGGGCCAAGGAAAAACAACAAGATATAAGAGATAATTCAAAGGTAGAACTGAGAAAATGTAGTGTCTCTAAGGGATGGGGGGCGGAGAGCAGCAAGCAATGTGTGCCTCCCACATCCCGGGACTGGGCACTGGAAATGTGGCAGAACCCTTCACCAGCAAAGCCAAAGTCAGGGGAGGTCAGGGGAGGAAGAGGAATGAGACCAGTGAAGACAGGATTGGGATGTAACACAAGAGAGTGCCTGGAACAGCTACCCTGAGTTTCTGGGTGCTGACCCACAGACTAGAGCCCCCTTAACAACCCATATCCACATGCTGACTATCCCTTTGCTGACAACTTAGTGATGAGACAGGCAGTAGCAATCGATTGTAAGAGTAGGAATTGAGGACTGGCCCCAGCTCTGATCTGCCATTAGCTGCATGACCGTAAGAGACTCACCACTTAATTTCTGTGTTTCAGAATATTCATCTTGAAACTAAAGTTTGTAACAGATCACTTCCAAGTCATGGTCTAAAATCCTACTCTGGGGCCTGACGCTAGTTCATAATGAAAGAGCCACAGAAAAATGAGGAAAGTAGTATAATATTCTACAGGTAAATATTTAGGTAAACTCTACACAGTAACTAGATAACTAGATAGATGGAAGATGGATGGGTAGATGGATGGATGGGGAGAGAGGGAGAGAAAGGGAACTGTAAGGTTGAAACTACAATTTCCATTTTCTGAAAAGAACTTTTCTTTTATCCAAGAACAAATCCTTCCTTCATTTTTGGTGTTAAAAGTCTCCTGTTTTGTTGAACAGTGGTGACAGTGATAGTAATTATTTTAAACTGTAATAAAAATCTTGGAATTTTCCAGACTTCCATGGTTCTCACATTTTTTTCCATTCCTAAAATTTTCTTAATCTGTAAGATTGAGGAGTCTGAGAGCCACTTCGTAGCATGTCTGCCATCTGAGAGGCATGGGCCGGGCTAAGACAGCAGAACTTCTGTTTTGTTTCCACAGATCCTGACCCTGTACTTCACGCTCACCCTTCCCATGTGAGAGGTGGTTGTCTCCTGAGCACCACTGGCTCACGGATGAGTGGAATGTGATCCTACCCCAACCCAGAAATTAGGGGATTTGCTTCTGGGGACCTTCAAAGAAAACCCAGGTTTCTTTTTCTTTTTCCTTTCTCCCACAAAAAGAAAAAAGAAAAGAAAAAGAAAGGCAAGAAAATCAGTGGGTGGACAGAAAATTTGTTCTCCGTATGATATTTCTGTTCATCCTGGGATCCTTTAAGCCCCCACATCCCGAGTCACCCTCCCCCTGCCTCCCACTGGAGCTGAATGGAGGTCTCTCGTTACATGACCCTACAACTGTCGGCCAGGACACTTTTTTCTCTTCCAAAAAAAAAAAAAAGGCTTGCAGTTGGAGGGTATAGAGATTGGTTATGCTAAAGCTTCAGTACATGATCAGACAACACAGATTAAGTTGATGTATGACAGGATCTCCGTCTGCGGGGCAATTATGGGATATCTCAACTGAAACCTGTTAAGAAACAGCCATTTGGCCCCCACAGGGAAACTAAAGGCAATCGCACAAGGCTATATATTGGCCCTAACCCTACTGTGTATCTCCTAGTCATAATAGGCATCATAGTTAATAATAGCTATTGGCCTTTAGGCATTTACTGTGGACCCAACACGCTTACGCCAACCTCTAAAGGAGGAATTATTCCTCAATTTACAGAGAAAGCTGAGAGTGGGGAATTATTTCCTTGTCCACATTACACAATTAGTCAGTAAAGGAGGTGGGACCCAAATCCAGATCTGTCTGATTACAAGCCCTAATGATTGGGCAATTTGGAGTAACCCCCTCCCCCCCCACCATCTGAAGGTCACTACCCATTGCTGAAGCATAAAGAGATGATGGCATGAAGAGATGGTCCCTCTCACAATCGGACAGGGGAGCTAGATTTTTCAACAATTAACTAGACTATAGGGCACATTCAGAGGTGGGCTGTAATGCTATGGTGAGCAAGATGCAGTTGTCACCTCAGAGAAGCTTTCCATCAGGGTTTACATCTGAGGATCAGTTGGTATGGACTTAGATGAAAATTAGTGTTCCTAAGAACAATAATGCCAGGATTATTATTTTAGAAGGAAGCTCAACATCATGTTTGAAGGCAGAATTCTGGCTTCCTTTTTTTTTTTTTTTTTAAATTGAAGTAGTTGACACAGAATGTCACATTAGTTTCAGGTGTACAACATGGTGATTCAACAACTCTCTACCATATGCTGTGCTTACCACCAGCGTGGCTCCCATCTGTCATCACACAAAACTCTTACACCAACACTGACTATTCCCTGTGCTGTGCTTTTCATCTCCATGACTTATTCATTCCA
>NW_027701837.1:0-14508 GCF_054177405.1 Leptonychotes weddellii | reverse complement strand
AATAACTTCCATGTTTTTTTCAAGCCCAGGTAGTATCTTTAAAGTGTTGATTCTGAACTCTAGATCCGACATCGTACTAATGTCCGTATTGAGTAGGTCCCTGGCATTGGTACTACCTCTTGTTCTTTTTTTTGAGGTGATTTTTTCCGTCTTGTCATTTTGTCCAGAGGAGAATAGATGAATGAGGGAACAAAATGCTAACAGGGTAAGAATGTCCCCAGAAAGTATACTCTAAACAAATCAGAAAAGACCTGAAGCAGTGGGAAAAGAAAGGGAAAGAGAGAAAAAAGAAAAAGAAAGAAAAAAGATAAACATAAAAACAAACAAAAACAGAACAAAACAAAAAAAACAGAATATGATCAAATATGATCAGGATGGTACATAGATCAGTGTCACACACTAGATTTTGGGTGTATTTTGGGCTGTTAGAAGAAAGTGCCTCCCAAAATTTTAAAGAAAGAAAAACTTATATATGTGCAAAAATAAGGGTTAATACGATGAAGGGGTGGAATATGACTGTAAAGATGAAAATTATAAAAGATTTTATAAAAGGAATTGATAAGATGAGAAGTTGGTTGATAAAAGAAAGAAGAGGATTTAAAAAAAAAAAAGGGGAAGAGAATGTGATCAGGCAGGAGACTAGAACAAAGCCATACACTAGAAATATAGGGTATATTTTGGTGTGTTTGAAGAAACTGTATCCCAAAATTTTAAAGAGAGAACAACTTAGGGCACCTGGGTGGCTCAGATGGTTAAGCGTCTGCCTTCGGCTCAGGTCATGATCCCAGGGTCCTGGGATCGAGTCCCGCATTGGGCTTCCCACTCCTTGGGAGCCTGCTTCTCCCTCTGTTTCTCTCTGTCTCTCGTGAATAAATAAATAAAATCTTTAAAAAAAAAAAAAGAGAGAACAACTTATATATATATATATATGTATACCAAAAATAAGGTTAACTATTATGAAGGGATAGAATATGACTCTAAAAATGAAAAATAAAAAAGTTTTTTTAAAAAAGGGATTGATAAGATGTTGGTTGAAAAAGGGAAAAAGAAAAATTCAAAAAAAAAAAGAAAAAAATTAACTTTGACAGTCTAAAGAATCATGGGAAAAAAGCCATGGATTCTATTTGCAGTATTCCCCTAGCCCTGGCGTTCTCCCATTCTCATTGATCGGTAAACTTGGTCTTGGCTGGCTGTTCTCTCTGATCTTCTGGGGGAGGGGCCTGTTGCCGTGGTTCCCAAATGTCTTTGCCGGAGGCGGAATTGCCCCGCCCTTTCCAGTCAGGCTAAGTAATCTGCTTGGGTTTGCTCTCCAGAGCTTTTGTTCCCTGCAAGCTTTCCGTCCAGCTTTGGAGGATGAGAGTGAAAATGGCAGCCTTCCAATCTCCGCCCCAATGGAGCCAAGAACTCGGGGCCCTGCTCCTCAATGAGCCCCCAGAGAAAAGCAGTCAGTCTCTCCTGTCTCCCCGGTCTCCGGCTGCACTCTGTGCTCGCCCGGCCTGTGACCGATCGTTTCTATCTCTGGCACCCGACCCTGTGTGGAGTCTCCAAACCCAGCAGATCCCTGCGGTGTGCTCCCGCACCTCTCCTCCCAGGGAAGGAAGGTGAGTCTCCCTGGATCTGCTGCTTGTTGGGTCCCTGCTGGAGGAGCAGTGGCCCAACTGTGCCGGGGATCATGGTTTATGGCAACCCCAAGCTGAGAGCCCGCTCCTCTGCTCTGTCTCTGCAGCCGGCTTCCCTGCTCGGATACCTGGGAGCTCTGCCACACTCAGGCACCTCCGGTCTTCCTGTGACCCCGAGGGTCCTGAGACCACACTGTCCCACGAGGGTCCTCCCCCAGCTTAGCCACTGGAGCAGTGTCCCTCAGCGGAGCAGACTTTTAAAAGTTCCGATTTTGTGCTCCGCGGCTCTATCACTTGCCAGAAGCGGCCAACGGAGGCCCCTCCCCCGCCGTCTATCCTCCAGAATATCGCCTCGGATTCACTTCTCCGCACGTCCTACCTTCCAGAAAGTGGTCACTTTTCTGTTCAGAGAGTTGCTGCTACTCTTTTCTTCGATCTCCTGTTGAGTTTGTAGGTGTTCAGAATGGTTTGATCCCTATCTAGCTGAATTCCTGAGACCAGAGGAAATTTAGGTCTCCTACTCCTCTGCCATCTTGCTCCTTCTATGTCTGTGTTCTTGTGAGGGAAGAAGCACCTGCTATTGTGATATCTCTAGTCTACCTGTGCTAATAGCCTCATGGGCGCGAATCTCGTGTCACCCTGTCCACACTGACAAAATGAGACGGAAAGTCAGAGCCTCAGTAAATCACCTGTCATGCAAAAATGCAGATCCTGGTGGAATGTCGGGGATCACCTAGTGCTACAAGAAGTCTGCGTGCTGTTTCCTTCAGAGCAGTGTCATCGGAGTGGACTGAGGGAGCAGCGTCTCAACAGTCCTGGTCATACGATCCCCACTCATGTAGCAGGTGCTGGAATGAACTTGGTATAAAATAGGGGGACCCCTCACCCACAGCCTCACAGTATGTTTGACAGCAGGAGCAGGCGCAGATGGATATGTCCTTTCCATTAGCTGTGGCCCTCTGGAAGTGAGCAAAGTCAGCTGTGGTTTAACTGTCCTTATTTCATCTTCCAACACCTGAGCCACCTCTTGCACAGCCCCAACCAGCAGGGGCCAGTTTGACTTCAAGCATTTTCCACAAATCAACCACATTTGACAGAGCACATTGACAAAACGAGCCTGAGAAGTAAAGCACCATCACCACACCAGCGCCCTCCTGCCCCCTACACTGTCTCCTGCACCACCACCCTCCCCCTTTCTGCACCTCCCAGTCCAGGCAGCCCAGGTCCAGTTGGGGAAGGAAGGTGCTAAGGAGTTGGAAGCCACAGGAGACACTGCCTAGGAGCCCCAGCAGTGACTCAGCCCACACAGCTTTAGGTCTTTTGCTAGTTCTCCTCTGTGCCTCTGTGCTTTCCACATGCAGTAACAGGTCCAGATCTCTCAGTAGAAGCTCAGAAATTTGTCCTAAAGAAGTCTGATCACATTCTTGAGAATCAAGGAGTAAATCGAAATTAAATTTCCATTTTCTTGTATCTGATGGGTCTTAGGTTGTTTCCACATGGGAACCTCTACTTGGTTTCCAACAGAATGTTTCACAGAAACTGAAGTTGATTGTAAATAAACAAAAAATCCCTCCCAATTTTAAATGAGACATTGTTTTATTCTAATATATAAAAACTTTTACTTTTAAAGATTAATTTGTAAAGGAGAAAAATAAACAATCATTTATTTCTTCACCCACCAACCATGCATTGAACATTTTGTTTTATACTTATGTTTGTAGAAATATACACACACATATAAATGAGTGTCATACTTGTTAGTGTTATTACTTGTAGAAATAATGCTCAAAAGACTGGACAGATACTGCACAAAAAAAGAAATAAAAATGGACTCAATGTATGAAAAGATGATTATCCTCATCAGAGAAAAGCAAATTAAGATCATAATGAGATACTATTTTTCACCTGTCACATTATGAAAATCGTGATGTTTGACAGCACTTTCCTGACATTCACCTACATCATGGAAGAAGTGTACAATGTACTATTGGGGTAAGTTGGCAATACCTGTCAAAATGACCAGTACATATGTCCAAAGTGACATAAAACAATATTATAATTTCAGTATATTTTATGATAGTAAAAGACTGGAAATAATCCACTGGTCTATCACAGGGAACTGATCTTATAAAGCATACAGTCACCAATGAAATACTCTGCAGCTAAGTGTTCTTTTATATTGACATAAAAAGAGCACAAGGATATGTGAGAGGTGCAGAATAATGTATGTCATTACTACCTATGTGTTAGAAGGAAGAAAATTAGATCTATATGTATTTATTTTTTTATATCTAAGTTCATATTTGCCTAAATAAAAATTGGAAGGATGGGCAAGAAACAAAATTGTGACCTATAAGTTGTGTGCAAGTAGAGACAGTTGTTGGAGTAAGATTTTGTAGTTCAGTTTTTAGAGAGTTTAAATTTTGGAACCATGTGAATGTATAACAATTTTAGTAGGGTCTTGCTGTGCATATTTCTTCAGCAACACTTTCTTTTTTTTAAAGTTTTTATCTATGTAATCTCTACACCCAATGTGGGGCTTCAACTTACAACCCCAAGATCAAAAGTCCCTCGTTCCTTAGACTGAGTCAGCCAGCAGCCACCTCAAAAACACTTTTCTGATTAATTTTCCATTTCTTCAACAATCTACATTTTTGTGTAGATGCATCCTAGTCCATCATACATCATTTGTTTTATTTTATTTTTTAGCTTCTTATTGGGCATTTGATTTAATTTGAGACTGTTGTAAATGGTTCTATGGTATTGCATATAAATCTTAGTGCATACCATAAGGGTGTGAGTGTGTGCAAGCAGGCGTGTCAGCTATTATTTCTAAAGTAGAGCTGGCAACAGTAGATGCTAATGCTGTTGAGGACTGGCATGTACCCAGCAAAATTAACCCATTTCATCCACACAACTCCAGGAGACGGGCACACCATATCTTCATTTTACAAAGGAGAAAATTATGGCACAGATATTTCAAATAGCTATAGACTCAAGACTTAAACCCAAGTACTTGGGGTTCAGAGTTCAAGCACTTAACCCCTCCACCACTCTACTTTTCCAGTGTTAGTGGGGCTCTCATGGGGTTATTGTGAGATCAGGAAACATGGGTCTGAGCACACCAGCCAGTCATGCGACATGTTATACTATCGCCACCAGAATGTCTTAAACCAAATGAGTCTGAATCTCCTTTCCTCTGAAGGAGAAATAACCTGGGCACCTTCAGTGGCTGTGGCCCCCTTGGCGCCAGTGCCCCAAAGAAGGCATCATAAGGACTATCTCAGGGAAAGATTTGAAATGTGGAATTGACCAATATTACAACCAGTACTGAATCTAAAGGCTTAGTTGTCATGCTGTCCCTTACTTGGACTCTCAGTTAGATTGTGCCAAATGAAGGTATGCAGAGGCCAAAGTAGACTTTTGATTGTTTTTATTGTGCCTATTATGAAAGCGATACAAAATTCAGGTAGCAAAGATTGCAGCTTCCAGATGTGTAAAATAAAAGGTTTCGAAGCAATTATCTGGTTAAAGAGCCCCAGGAGATACACCTGGAAGCTGTGCATTGGCTAAACTCAGGCAGGGGTGGCTCTGAGGAGCTGGTAGACATTAAGGAGAGAACAGTGCTGAAGCCCCTGTGGATGGCCCCCTGGCCCCACCCCTGAGTCATGGCAGAATTTGTTCTTGCTGCAGATTGAACTTTTCTGCTTGTCCAATGGTTTGTAAAACCATTCTGCAATAATGACACAATAGAAAGAGACACCTGTGAACTGAAATAACCCAAACCCAGAAAGCCCTGCTATATTCTCAGATGATGTTTTAGGCGACAATAGCCAATGAAGACAAGTGGACCCTGGGTGCCACCATGTGCTAGGAACTCTTCCCATTGCCACAGAATGCTGGTCTCCCAAGCAGATAGAAGGCAATGATGGTGGAGTAAATCAGGTTCTTGAAGAAGAGGAGGAGGTAGATGTAGTAGGCAGAGGTGCTCATGAGCTGCAGCTGCAGGGTGTCTAAAAGAAGTCATTTATTAGTTTTACCTTCTGTTCTTTTGAAGGGCTAGGACTTATTAATGGGAGAGGGGTCACATTATACATTTCTGATGACCTAGGTTGAAGTGACACTCAGCCAACAACACAACCCAACAGTAAGCATCTACACCACCAGCACCACCAAATCACTCAGAATCCAGCTTGCAGGTCAAGTCAATCAACAACATCAGAGATTCACTAAGAACATTCCAAATTGTTAAAAAGCAAGGTTATATCTTAAATGAATGAGTCAACCTGAAAAAAACAGTGGTGAAAAATAGCTTTTACCATTTCCTCACCCCCACCATGTCTCTAAGTAATAATAATTGCTAATATGCTTTAACCACTAACTAAATGGCAGACTTAATTTGAGAGGTTTGTGTGCAAAGCTTTAATCTTACTTAATTTTTCAATAACCTAGGAGATTATTATTTTCATTGTCATTTCACAAATAAATTGAGAACAGAGAATTGATCTGCCTGATGTCATACAGTTAGTAAGTACCACCAGCAAGATTTTAATGCCAGCAACATAATGTTCTAGAACACATTCCTACCTACTCTGTATTTCTGTACCTCCACGTGTAATAAATACTCCCAATAACAAAGAGTTAAGCATAAATATAAAGGTGAATTGCTGATTTAGAAGCATCTTAGCCACTACACCTTGGGTATTACTGAGATTCCTATCAAGGGTATGATCAATGGAAATTTGGTTGTGCTCAAGGTAGGGTGGGTGGGAGGTTTTAGTAAAGAGGGCATTAGTTGTGATAAGCACTGGGTAATGTATGGAAGTGTTAAATCATTATATTGTCCACCTGAAATTAACTTATGTTAAATAACTGAAATTTAAATAAAAACTTGAAAAAATAATAAAATAAAGTGGAAGAAAGGGGCGAATCCAAATTCTCTGCAACTTTAGGAGGTCAAACTCACTCCCTTGTCTTTCCTGAATACCTTCATTGTAGCTATGATGTTATATGATAATTGCATTTTTTATCCTTTGAGGTTTTGTAGGAAATATATGATGTCAAGAAATAATTAATGACAACGATGGTGGGCAGGACTGGCTATTCAATGAACCACTAGGCTGTCTGTTCATCTGGAAATTTCTTTTTTTTTTTTTTAAGATTTTATTATTTATTTATTTATTTTTTTGACACAGAGAGAGAAAGAGCCAGAGAGCACAGGCAGGGGGAACAGGGGAGGGAGAGAGAGAAGCAAGCTCCTAACTGAGCAGCGAGCCTGACATGGGGCTGGATTCCAGGACCCTGGGATCATGCCCTGAGCCAAAGGCAGATGCTTAACTGACTGAGCTACCAAGGTGCCCCTGGAAATTTCGTTTATGTGTTTATCTTGTAAGAGTCAGAACTCAAGAATCATTAGCCCTTGCTGTGGAAAAGGACCTCGAATGGTGCTGTGCTCATAACACCTCCCTTGGGTCAGGTAATATGTTAGCTAAGGTCCAGAGACTCCTTGAGATTGGACATGGAGGGCAGATCAGCAGGGTTAGAGTCAATGCTCCTTGTAGTTTCTTGATATATATATGTTGGGAGAAAGGACCAGAAACCAGTACTTACAATGTGTCAGCTAAATGAGATACCCTATGCTAGATATTCCACATATATGACATTATGTCTTCAATAACTGAGTGAGGCGTTATTCATGTTATTCCTGGTTGGCTCAGAAAATGTAACTGCTGTACCCATATTCATGTAGTTAATAATTAAAAGACTGGGGTTAATATCCAGTCTGTGGCATTTGAAACCCTGCACTCATGTGTGCACCTGTCTCAGGGCCTTGGCTTTGGGATTTAGAGAAAGAATAAAAACTGAGTAAAGTGTACGAATTGTTAATTCAGGTCTGGGTTGAAGCCCCAGATCTCACTGTGTGGCACAGTGCAAGGGACTTAATTAATTTTAGTTCATTGCCCTCATGTGTCAAATGGGGAGTGAGTATTAAGGGAATTAAACAAAATGCACTCACAGTGCAGCACAACGCCTTCTGTATGAGAATCTCTCAGTGTCAGTTCATGTTATTAATCACCAACAAGAACAAAGACTTAAAGATATCTAAAAGCAACTTGATACCATGTTTTCCTCAGTCAGTAGAAACAAAGGCCACAGAAGTGAATGGAGTCCATTGTTGAAAGAATTCAGAGCACATCACTGCACCCCAAATTTATAGTCCTCTCACACCCAAACCAGCATTTACTGTGTGAAGATGACTCCTGAGAAATGATGGATTGACTTAAATATCACTCAGTCTATTTTGCAAGATACAGCCATTCTGAGATTTCTCCCTGAAGCCAGGGAATTTCAAAAGTTAAGGTGATCAGGAGGAAAAAATGCTATAGCATAACATAAAGGCAAACGTAGACAAAATCTTACCATTTTCATCTTTCAGAGAAGCTTTTGTAGACTTAATAGCAGTGAGCTCTAAAAGAAATGAGAGCAAGTATTATTCAGTTGTTCATATCCATTATTTGACATGTGTCTGTGTTGTGGATGGATTGATAGATTGATCAATCGATCAACTGGTAGAGAAATTTTGTCAACAGAAGGAGAGAACCATTAGTAATATGAGCACCACAATTCCAGAACTGATTGTTCTGAGTTTGTGTAATTCAGTAGATCAATTCATGTATTTTATTTCTGCACATGAAGATATTGAAGTTCATGAATGATACATTTTTTTCTTCTTTTCTCACCACTGGAGGGTAATGTCTAAGACTATCTTGTTTTCCTTCTGTGCTCATAGCTCCTAGCACAGAGCCTGCCACACAGTAGGTGTTCTATAAATACTTGAATGGAAAAATAACCAGGAACATTGGCTGCTGTACAGTCCTCAGCACCTACTGCTGACATGAAGGGAGGGTTGCTACCAAAATGAATTCATCCAACCCTAGAATGCACAGCAGAATCTTAAATTTTGGAAGGAGTCTGGAATAGGTAAATTCCCCATCTAAGCAATAGAAAGAGGTCCTACCTTTCCAAAGCACACATGTTCCCAATATCCCCAACTCTTGCACATGATTTTCTGGAGTGGTGGTGTTTGTGGACATGAGAACAATACTAATGAAAGCCAATACGTATTGAGTGATTATTACTGTGCCAGGCACTATGTGAAAGGTTCACATGTATTAGATCGTCTGATTCCCTAGTGACACTGACGTGAGCTGTATTCATGTTAGTCATGAAGAAATAAGGTTTAGAGAGTCTAAGTAACTTGCTGGGAGACATACCAGTGATTGGCAGAGCCAGCACTCAAAGGACTATTATGGGGGTTTAAATGAGCTAGAGCATGTAGAAAGTACCTTGTAAAATAATCCATAGAAATCGCACATAACTCCACCATAGTGGACTCTCAGGTATCATTTCTTCCCCTATCTTAATTACTCTTAGGAAATGACCTTTTTATTATAGAAGCTCAGTGTTTCAGTGTGCTTCTTTCCAGGGATAGAAAGATTGGACAAGTGATAATCATAGTTTTCTGAATATATAAAAATGAGATGAGGGTTGTATTTCTCTACAGTGTAAAAAAAACCCCACAAAAACAAAAACAAAAACCCAATATGCATACAAAGACAAAATTCCTTAAAAAGATCATTGACAAGATTATTTGCTTGTAGAGATCAGAGAGGGAGACAAACTGTGAAAGACTCTGGACTCTGGGAAACAAATTGAGGGTTTCAAAGGAGAGGGGGGTTGGAGTAGCTGGGTGATGGGTATTAAGGAGGACACGTGTTGTGATGAGCACTGGGTGTTGTATGCAACTAATGAATCATTGAATACTACATCAAAAACTAATGATGTACTAAATGTTGGCTAACTGAACATAAAAAAAAAAAAAGATCATCGACTGTTGGATGGAGGAAGAGAGTCCCAACATGTTTTGGTTTATCATTTCTCTCCTTGATGTGTCTTTGTCCGTATAGATATGGTTCTGTTATACAAATTATTCACTCCACACAATCTTATTTTGGTATGCTCTTAAAAAATGAATCTGAGGGGGAGACGAACCATGAGAGACTATGGACTCTGAGAAACAACCTGAGAGTTCTAGAGGGGAGGAGGGTGGGGGGATGGGTTAGCCTGGTGATGGGTATTAAAGAGGGCACGTACTGAATGGAACACTGGGTGTTATATGCAAACAAGGAATCATGGAACACTACATCAAAAACTAATGATGTAATGTATGGTGATTAACATAACATAATTAAAGTTGGTTTCATGAAAAAAAAATGAATCTGAGCTATAGGCTTTGGGGTAAATCCCAAGAACAAAAATGTGTATATAATCATGTTTAGATGTTAAAATATCCTCAAGAACTGTTTTTTAAGTGTCTTAAAAGTCTCTCTCGGGGCACCTGGGTGGCTCAGTTGTTGAGCGTCTGCCTTCGCCTCAGGTCATGATCCCAGAGTCCTGGGATCGAGCCCCGCATCGGGCTCCCTGCTCTGTGGGAAGCCTGCTTCTCCCTCTCGCACTCCCCCTGCTTGTGTTCCCTCTCTCGCTGTCTCTCTCTGTCAAATAAAATCTTAAAAAAAAAAAAAAGTCTCTTTCTTTTCCATACAGTGGCTTTGCTCATTAAAAGAGAAATAAAAATCTCTTATCACCATTATTGATTGAGGTTTAAACATTAAGGTAACAATTTTTCAAATTAAATCTGTGTGTATATCCTAGTTTCACTTTCTTAATCAGTGTTGGTTGAAAACTTGGACCAGATTAGTTTTATCTCTTTTCAAAATCACTTATTTGTTTTGTGCTTCCATGTTCTATATATTTCATCAAAAACAAAAACAACAAACAAAAAACTTACAAGCATTAGCGTTAGAAATTTGTTGTAGAAAGGCATTAACAGAAATGCCCTCACTAGCTTTGTTGTTATGAGAAGACCTTGGGAGACATTCCTTTCAGAATTTAATTCCCAGGTAAAACACACCATAAGGAAGAACTTCTCCCTTTTTGATAATTATCACCATGGAACGTACTATAGTATAGTTTTACTTTGATCACTATAAAAATTAATACCGAAAGAACTTCAGCCCAGTGGTTACATTAAACTTATGCTTAGCTCATTTGCCTCCTCTCTGTTTCTTAGCTGTAGAAATAAAAAAAAAAATTGGACTGTTTTTAATCTTACTTCAGTTATTTTAGGGAAGGATATACATGAATACAATAAACAGATGAATAAATGTATCCATCTCATGTTTTCAGAAACAAGCATTTTCACTGACATTATTGCACTTTCTCTTCATCACACTCCAGGAGAAAGGAAAGGTTAAGTCGGTGTTTTACTCTAAATTTGATCATTGGAAACACTAAGGATCCAAGAGGATAAAGATTTACTTCAGCAATTCAGAGTGGTACACTGCAAAGGTCTTTGCATGTTTTGTTAAGTGTTGGTTTCCTGCTGCTTCCCCAGGGCTTGTGAACCACAGGGAAAGTACAGACTGGTTCCTTCTCACGGGCCCTCTGGGGTCTTGGTCTGTGATGTTAATGCCAGGACTTGACTTCTGAATCTAGAGTTTACTAGACCACAGCCAGGCCAGGGTTGTACTTTGAGTAGAGCAGTACTGAAATGAGAAGGACTCTGGCTGCTGAGTAGAACATTTCTGAAAGGTATATAATTGTTCTTATTTCCTGATCAAGTAAGATCATCAAAAGTGGACTCTCTTTTGAGCAATTATGGTGTGTGAGGTTGCTAGGTGCTTTCATGTGTATTGTTTCATTTAATCCATACAATGACCCTAAAAAAACATTACTGTGACCTTCATATTTTGGATGTATGTTCCAAAGCCCATTCTCTTTCAATTCTATGGGGAAATAGCAGGACATTTATACTACCATTAAAGGTAATAACGTTTAGAAAGACTTCTATTTGTTTCTTTTCAATAATATTTAACAGAAAAGGTGGGGTATTTCCTTTGACGAAAAGAGTACTGGAATATATATACGTGTACATACCTTTTATGTGGGAAGAAAATAGAATCTCTTGATCAACCCCTCCTTTATTCCGCTCGTGTTTGACAATACATTTGTGTTCTTTATCCATTGACGCTCCAGTCACGGTCAGCCAGCTGAATTTCATGTATGTGTCATTAGTCTTCATGGTGTCTCCCTGCTGCGATTTCAGAATTGTTTTGCTATCTTTTTCTTTCCAATCTATCTTGATAACATCAGGGAAAAAATTCTCAAGAAGACAAAGATATGTTCCAGCCTTATGGAGTTCTCTCTCAGTAGTTGAAGGAAAAAAAATTGTGGGCTTAGGAGCAATGTTTGCATCAAGGTTTCTATCTGTGGGGGAAAATGGAATAGCAATTAAAAACATTATTAGAGAAACACAAACATTGTATGGTTTGGAACCACCTAACACAGTAAAATAAGGAAATTTGCCATAGAATTAGTGCTTATCACAGGCTTTTCATCCACAGTGGGTTATGAGGGACTGATTGTCCTTATTTTCAGTGGGAAAACAGGTACAAGAAGTCATGTAACTTGCTCAAAGTCACAACTATTAAGTGGAGGAGTCTGGATTAAAATGTGAGATTTTTTGAAACAATACACACATTTTGAATGGGAATCTACTGTAATGTGTACTTGACAATCTATCAAGCTGACCTTTAAATCCTCAAATATGTAACCCAAACCCACTTCTGAAGTAATGGAGGTCTCCTACTTAATTCCTGATTTTACAAAACATCTCAATCTCACATCTGAACCATTCCAGGATTTTGAGTAGGGCAATGTTTAAAACTGTACCTCCCAAGTATTTACAATGCCTTGAATTTAGAAGCAAAGTGTCAGTATTTCCAGAACTGTATTTAAAAACTTACTATTTTCAGAAATGCTTTTATATTAGCTTTATCAAGTAACACACTTACCAGAATTTTGTTTTGCTTAGGAAAATGTTCACTGAAAGCACATTTTATATTGGAATTTCATTTGTTGTTTAGATATGATTAAGAAGACACCATATTTTGATTCTCAGAGTCTCCCTTTAAAGTTGAATCTGCCCTAGACAGCTGCTAAACAGTTTCAGAACACCACAATATCTGTGATTTCACCTGCTGAATAAAATGTATATATAACTGTTGAAGTATAAAAAGTTATAGCTTCACTAATGATATACTGTATGTTGGTTAATTGAATTTAAATTTTAAAAAAGAAGTTATGGTTCCAGAATTTCTTGCAGTCATAACATCAAGACATATAACAAAACAGCATAGTTTTAAAGGGCATGTCACTTGACATGGGTATGTTACTTGATTATGCATTTATTGTTAATGATTGACATTATAAATGTTAGGACCCTTTAAAATTGATTTCCAAATGAAATGCAAGTGCTTTTCTGATATTCTTTTTGGGTTAGTTTGGAGTTAGTTTACTAATTCAATGGGCAATTTCTTAAGAAAAGAGGAATTGGATTTCTCATTTGAGAAGAAAGGGCAAAAATTCTTTTTTGGGGGGTGGTTCATAATACTTTCTCTCTTTTTTTTTTTTAGGAAAAAATTCTTGAGAATTTTTACCTGTGTAGCAAAGCTCCTGATTTTTATACTAAATCAGTAAGCAAGCAATTAGTTCCTATTCATGATATAAATAGAATTAGGTCATGATATACTTATTTTAAGTATACACCTTGGGGGCACCAGGGTGGCTCAGTTGGTGAAGCATCTGCCTTCAGCTCAGGTCATGATCCTGGAGTCCCTAAATTGAGCCCCATGTCAGGCTCCATGCTCAGCAGGGTGTCTGCTTCTCCCTCTCCTTCAGCCCCTCCCCCTCCCTGTGCTCTGTCTCTTTCTCTCTCTCTCTCAAATAAATAAATAAAATCTTTTTTTTTCTTTTTTAAAGATTTTATTCATTTATTTGAGAGAGAGAGAATGAGAGAGAGCACATGAGAGGGGGGAGGGTCAGAGGGAGAAGCAGACTCCCTGCCGAGCAGGGAGCCCGATGCGGGACTCGATGCAGGGACTCCAGGATCATGACCTGAGCCGAAGGCAGTCGCCTAACCAACTGAGCCACCCAGGCGCCCAATGAATAAAATCTTTTAAAAAGGCTTATATATCTTGCTTGTAGTGCAAATAATATTTTACTGATTGTAATAGTAAGACACTGTATATTTTTCCAACCATATACTTTGTTTTTAATTTAAAAAGCATGTTAGATAAACAAGATTAATTTTTCCATTTTATATGTTATTTACATAATTTTAGTCTCTAGTCAATATATTAAGGAATCTAATTTACATCTTAGAAACTGTATTTTTTTTATAGGAACACTTCTGATTCATTATAGTCAAGAAACTGAAAATCAAATGATGAATTTGAAAAATTTCTAGAAAGTAACACACTGTTTTATTGCCTGTCCCTTTTCTTTTGCTAGATTCTTGTTTTATTCTTTTCAGGATAAAATGAATCTTGAACTTCCACAATTTTCTCAATGGAATATTAACTGAGCATTAAAATAGTGTACTTGATTACATATAGTTAGTGCCTATATTTTGGGTAATTATACGGTTTTTTCTTCAACATTTTTTTTTAAACATTAACAGCAGTTATTATGGCCAAAATCATTTTTATGATGCATGAAGTTGAAAGCATATTCCAAAGTAAATAAGCCTGTCCAACACATTTATATACATTCATTGGAATAATTACAAAATTAAATTGTCAGAGTTATTTATATTTTATTAAGATGCAGCAGTGTGAATTCTATATAAATTTCCCAAATGTCAGCTACATTTCCAATGCAAGTGTGATATTTCAAACCTGCATATTGGTGTTGATTTAATTGTTCTCTATTTTTCTGTTATTTTTCTTTTACTAAATAAATAGAGCTATTTCATATTTGAATGTGAATT
>NW_027701836.1:0-343 GCF_054177405.1 Leptonychotes weddellii | reverse complement strand
TAAATAAATAAAATAAAAAGCCAAATATAATCCCATAAGCACAGTATGAGCATAGCATGTAGAACAAAATCACAAAACCTGTTAATTAAAAAAGACTAAAGAAAATACATCAAAATAGTAATAATGATTTGCTTTTGCTGGTGGAACTATAAGGAGACTTTTTACCAATTTTCATATTTTCTTTATTTTGCATAATGATAACATTGCTATTAATTTTAGGAGGGGGAAAAGTTTTGAGTAGCTCAGGATTAAAATGCTTCCTTTTGCATTAAAAACACACCCCTGGGGTGGAGCAAGATGGCGGAGGAGTAGGAGACCTGGATTTCGTCTCCTCTCAGGAATT
>NW_027701835.1:0-343 GCF_054177405.1 Leptonychotes weddellii | reverse complement strand
AGTATTACGAAAGTCAGCAGATTTTCGATAAAACCAAGCATCGAAATAGGACGCATATCCCGATCCATAACTATCTACTTCGAGTTTATGTAAAGTTTTAGTTCTATGTCCTATCTCATCGCATAGATTAATATAGAAATTATGTATCGTAGAGTCTTCGCCACTATTAAATGGATATTCATGCCATATCACATTTTTTCTCTCAATATGAATTTGACATATTAAATCGTATATATTAGTCAACTTATTCATAATCTCACCCCTTAACACAAACCACTTGCCGCAAAGTATGAACAATCTCTACCAAATCACTCTGCGCCGCCATGACATCCTCAATATCCTT
>NW_027701834.1:0-343 GCF_054177405.1 Leptonychotes weddellii | reverse complement strand
GCAAAATATTTTTTACACTGCTTCAGAGCCAGCAATATTCTCCTTAAAATGGCACTGGCAACAGCACATCCTCCTCTTTGAAGGGTCGAGTTCAATTCAGAAAACAGATAATCCTGAGAACGGTACTATGTAATAACGGGGTTGGGGTGGGGAAAGGGCAAAAGAAACACGGGTTGACAAATAAGACTGGCTTCTCACACAGTAAGCACCCACATTCTGAAACAGCTCAGAACTATTTCTGTCTAAGAAGTCTAGGTCGAAAGTCTGGCAGGAGGGGACCCAGTTTCCATGGACGTAAGCTCTACGACATGACTGAAGAATGCCATCCCATTATTTTACAGCC
>NW_027701833.1:0-343 GCF_054177405.1 Leptonychotes weddellii | reverse complement strand
CTTTCTCCGGGGCCCTGGCACCGGGCAGCGTGTTGTTTTCGTTTGTTCTCTTTTTAAAAATGGAGACAGCTTAGGTTTTTTCCTGATTACAAAAAGAAATTCAAAAATCCTTTTAAGAGAAAACAGAAAAAAGTATAAAGAAGTTGCCAGCGCAGCCTGGAGACTGTGCTGGTCGTATGTGGTGTATGTCCTTCCAGGCCTGACCTTGCATGTCACACGGACAACAAATAGATGACAGACGATAGACGACGGACGACCGACGATGGACAAGAGATGATAGACAAGAGCCAGGAGATAGACGGAGAGCTTCTTTTGTCACCGAACGGGACAGCCACACAGGGGT
>NW_027701832.1:0-343 GCF_054177405.1 Leptonychotes weddellii | reverse complement strand
ATGTGGTATATATAGACAACGGAATATTATGCAGCCATTAAAAAAATGAAATCTTGCCATTTGCAACTATGTGGTTGGAACTAGAGGGTATTATGCTAAGCGAAATAAGTCAATCAGAGAAAGACAAGTATCATATGATCTCACTGATATGAGGAATTTGAGAACAAGACAGAGAGGATCATAGGGGAAGGGAGGGAAAAATGAAACAAGATGAAACCAGAGAGGGAGACAAACTATAAGAGACTCTTAATCTCAGGAAACAAACAGGGTTGCTGGAGTGGTGGGGGTGGGAGGGATGGTGGCTGGGTGATGGACATTGGGGAGGGTACGTGCTATGGTGAGC
>NW_027701831.1:0-343 GCF_054177405.1 Leptonychotes weddellii | reverse complement strand
GGGGGAGAGCTGCAGGGGAGGGCCACCAGAGGTCAAGATGCCTCATCACCACCATGCACCACCCAGGGAAGCTCATCGACAAAAACATCATGTTTCTGAATGAATGTGGGGGCTTAGGTGTAGTAGTAACACAATGGAGAAACATTTTCTTTTTTTGAGAGTATGTGTGCAGGTGCAAGCAGTGTGGGGGAGGGGCAGGCAGAGGGAGACAGAGAATCCCAGGCAGACTCTATGCCCAGCGCAGAGCCCGACGCGGGGCTCGATCTCATGACCCCGAGGATCATGACCTGAGCCAAAATCAAGAGTTAGACGCTTAACCAACTAAGCCAACCAGATGCCCCTG
>NW_027701830.1:0-343 GCF_054177405.1 Leptonychotes weddellii | reverse complement strand
ATCATGACCTGAGCCGAAGGCAGACGCTTAACAACTGAGCCACCCAGGCGCCCCTTATATGAGGTATCTAAAGTAGTCAAACTCATAGAAGCAGAAAGTAGAATGGTGGTTGCCAGGGGCTGGAGCTAGGGGGAAATGGGGAGCTGCTGTTTAATGGGTATAAAGTTTCAGTTATGCAAATTGAAAAGTTCTAGAAATCTGCTGTACATTGTACTGTACACTTAAAAAATTGTGGATAAAATAAATTGCACAAATTCCTTTGTCAATTCAGGTTTGCTATAAATACCATTTCTGCCTTAAAATCCATATAGTGAAGATTAAGCCTGAAAGATAAATATATCCA
>NW_027701829.1:0-343 GCF_054177405.1 Leptonychotes weddellii | reverse complement strand
AGAGGGAGAAGCAGGCTCCTGGCCGAGCAGGGAGCCCAATGCGGGGCTCGATCCCAGGACCCTGGGATCACAACCTGAGCCGAAGGCAGATGCTTAACAACTGAGCCACCCAGGTGCCCCTTTACTTAAGATTTTTTGATATTACAATTACAATTACATTCAGTAGAAACTGTACTTGGAATTTTGAATTTTGACCTTTCCCGGGGCTAGATTTATGTGGTAAAGTACTTTCTCATGATGCTGGATTGTGGCAACTACAGCTCCCAGTCAATACACTTACAACCATTCTGTACCCACACAAGCGTCCTGGTTTTCACTTTAAGTACTATATTTGACAAACTAT
>NW_027701828.1:0-343 GCF_054177405.1 Leptonychotes weddellii | reverse complement strand
GTTCTCTGAGGTAGCAGATTGGTTGCATTCCTTCTACATCCTTCTCCTTGCTGAGAACTTCACCTTAGACCCTGAAACCATCTCTGAGATTTCAGTCTTCCTGGGGAGCGTCCTCTCCTTTCTTCTTGTTTCTCTAATGGACCACAAACCATTGATCGTAGAGGGTGTGCCTACGGTCCCCCGTCGCTGCTGGGTTTCAGTATGCAGTCTCAGGCTTCTCAAATGTCACCTTATCAATATTTTCTTCTTGTGTCTCCCTCTGTTGTTACTTTTTAATTTAAAATAAACACAAATATGGCAAACTCCTACAGGCTCCGACAGCTGGCAGCCTACATGCTTGGCT
>NW_027701827.1:0-343 GCF_054177405.1 Leptonychotes weddellii | reverse complement strand
AGTTTGAATGTAAATTCTGAGCACCACTAACTTTGCAAAGTGCCCTCTCAGTTTTTCTGGGGGTTGCTAAAAGGGGTGGTGCTCACATGTGCTCACTAACTAGTCTGTCTGCTAGTACCACAAGCCATTTACCGTGTTCTTCCCCTTTTGCTCTGACCCCCTGGCAATAAGTATTGCCCTGAGTGTTGTCTGATGCTGATAGAATCCCTCACTGCTAATGGTAGGTATCCCTCATAAGAGGTGTGTTGTATTTGCCAGGGGCATTTTCTCCTGATTTTACCATTTCTAAGAATACCAGGGGTACTAGGTTTGATGGGAGGTCATCAGGATGACTCTTTCCCCA
>NW_027701826.1:0-6310 GCF_054177405.1 Leptonychotes weddellii | reverse complement strand
AAAAAAAAAAAAAAACTCCCAAGAAGATTTATAGCAATTGAGTCCCTTTTAGAGACTGTCTTTAGGCAGATAAGGGGAGTTGAGAGAAAGTCTTTAACTACATTTCCCTGCATTTGCTGTCTTCAAGTACCTACAGCCCCAAAGAATCATTATGCCAAATTGGCATATTTTGGGGTAACACGTCCCAAACTCCTATAATCCTGTGGGGAAGGTAGTTGTCAGGGTTAGCTGTAGGGGTGTTTTCTTTTCTTTTCTTTTCTTTTTTGAAGCGGAGAGGTAGTTTTATTTTAATTTTATGGGCTCCTTTCCCCCTTTTTATGGTGATCTAATTGCATTGATTAAAAGCACCTGACCAGTTCTTTAGACTATGCTCTGTAGTCAAGTCTAACCTTATTGACGCTGTAGATGGACAAGCTTGATTGTTTGAACCAAAATGGGAACATTAAACAAACATCACAGCCCTCACTAATAACATTGTGACTTTGCTGTCAAGTGTAGAATCCTTCTTTCAAGAAAAAGCTTGTGGCCATTTTGTATGGCTTGTCTGGAAACTTCTGTAAATCTTGTTTTTAGTAAAATGTTTTTTGTTATTCTAAAAAAAAAAAATCATCACCTTGTATACCTTAAACTTACATAGGTTATATGTCAGTAATACCTCAATAAAGTGAGAGAGAAATCAGAGGGAGAAATTGGCCTCGACATAGAGTCTTCAAACAATATTATTATTTTTTTTTTTTAAAGATTTTATTTATTTATTTGAGAGAGAGAGAATGAGAGACAGAGAGTATGAGAGGGAGGAGGGTCAGAGGGAGAAGCAGACTCCCTGCCGACCTGGGAGCCCGATGCGGGACTCGATCCTGGGACTCCAGGATCATGACCTGAGCCGAAGGCAGTTGCTTAACCAACTGAGCCACCCAGGCGCCCCAAACAATATTATTAATTAATATTTTCAAACATTTGTGTGATAATCATGAAGAATGAGAAATATGGGAAAGTAAATGACTTCCTTTATAAGCTCATAGTAAAAAAGTCTTATGTCTATACTGGAAACCAGGCAAAAAATACAGTGGAAAAGATACACTACTTCTCATTTTATGATGACATATTGCATCTCCAAATGGGCTCTATTCCAGATCAGAGAAAATAAATTATGCTCTACAAGAAAACAATTCCTGAAATTCACATTTTGTTTGCATTAGAACATACCTGTTCACCTGGAAATATCTCCAGGTAAAAATGGCCTTTGGAAGAGATTGCTACCCATAAGCTGAGATATCAGACATACTTTCTCTAGTAATGACTAAAAAATTAAAATGGGCATCAAAAGCCTGGAACTTTAAACAAAAAGGCTTTTTTTTTAAAGATTTTTTAAAAAATTTATTTGACAGAGAGAGACACAGCGAGAGAGGGAACACAAGCAGGGGGAGTGGGAGAGGGAGAAGCAAGCTCCCCACCGAGCAGGGAGCCCAATGTGGGACTCGATCCCAGGACCCCGGGACCATGACCCGAGCCGAAGGCAGATGCTTAACGACTGAGCCACCCAAGCACCCCTACGAAAAGACATTTTTTTAAGAACTCTGACGCTCTTGAGACCTAGCCTTTTAAAGGAGCTCAGAAGAGCTAGTACATCTGAATCTCAGGATTATGTTTCAAAAACTCTCCTGTTCTAGCTCTGGCTTGAATTGCTAACTCTTCTTTTTCTTTCCCTTTTTTTTTTTTTTTAAATTAACATATAACGTATTATTTGTTTCAGGGGTACAGGTCTGTGATTCATCAGTCTTTTTTTTTTTTTTAAGATTTTATTTATTTATTTGAGAGAGAGTGAAAGTGAAAGAGATCACAGAGGCAGAGGGAGAAGCAGACTCGCCGTTGAGCAGAGAGCCCGATGTGGGGCTCGATCCCAGGACCTGGGATCATAACCTGAGCCGAAGGTCACTTAACTGACTGAGCCACCCAGGTGCCCTGTGATTCATCAGTCTTACACAATTCACAGCGTTCACCATATGAATTGCTAATTTCTGACAAGTATTTTACCTCATTGCATCTCTACTTTCTGTGAATCGAACGATGGTCATTGCTCTCTCGGTACCAGAGGTTCCACTGTGAAGAATTTGCAAATAAAAAGTACTGTGCAAATAACAAGTGCTGCTATGAATAGAGACCATGTTTCTTGTGTTTTCAGATAGCAGTTTTCTTCCAGCCTCAGTCTACATTTACTCTCTTTATTTCTACTAAGAATCATATGGGTCAAAGGCTTACTTACCAACCTGTCGTCACTGCCTTCCAAGTGGCCCATCAAGATAGCAGGGTACTGTATCCAGAGAGGAGGGTTTTCTGATAAAGAAGATTTGAGAAAGAGGAATGCTATAAAACCTTTTGTCTTTGGGATTAAAAATCAGGAATATCATGCTGTGTTGTATTGATAACATGTAAGAGGTAAATGTAGAATTATAGTCAATCTCATTTCTCCAGGGTACTTTATTTATTTATTTTTTAAAGATTTTATTTATTTAATTTATTTATTTGACAGAGGGAGACACAGCCAGAGGGGGAGCAGGAAAGGGAACACAAGCAGGGGGAGCGGGAGAGGAAGAAGCAGGCTTCCCACGGAGCACGGAGCCTGATGCAGGGCTAGATCCCAGGACCCTGGGATCCTGACCTGAGCGGAAGGAAGGCAGACGCTTAATGACTGAGCCACCCAGGCACCCCTCCAGGGTACTTTAGATAATGTGTTGCAGTTTACAATTTTAAAAATCGTTTTACTGAGGTTATACACACACATGCATAAATGAGCATACATTACATTAATCATAAATATACAATTCAATGATTTTTTATTATATATACACCCAGGTAACCTCCATTCAGATCAAGATGTAGAAAAATTTCAGCCCTCCATAAGGTACAACTTTTACTGCATTTTAAAATGATACATTTAAATTGTAATTCAAATAAATGAAACATTTAAATATTTGACATGTGTTAAAAAGAAAACCACAGTGCCCAATGGCATGACTTAGGGTAAAGTCCCAAGTCAGTAAACCAAAACTTAATACCTAACCTAACTGCAGTTTCAACCCTACAGAAATATAACCTTCAACCAGTCCACATGGGAATGTCCTGGGTCAGTACTAGGAAATTTACTGACAAACCCCCCTCCTTTCCCTTTAGGAGGGCGACCTTGCCTAAAACAATGGATTTTTTTTGCTAATAACCTCCTTTTATCAAACTCCCTCTCTACCTCTAACAACCCTTCCTTTTCTGTAATCCTTTAGAGCTCCCTTCTACTTGCTAGATGGGAAGAGAAGAAGGGGTGTCTGGCTGGCTCAGACAGTGGGGTGTGCAACTCTTGATCTCGGGGTTGAGTTCGAGCCCCACGTTGGGTGTAGAGATTACTTGAAAATAAAATCTTAAAAAAAGAGAGACAATAAAATACTCATTCACTGTTTTACCACCTAAATGAAACTACTTTGATTTCTGATAAATTCATTTGTTAAAAAGAAAACCACAGGCCCAAAATGGCATCACTTAGGTTAAGGCCCCAGGTCAGTAAACGAAGACTTAATACCTAACCTACCTGCAGTCTCAGTCCCACAGGAATGTAACCCGTATTTAACCAGTCAGCATAGAATTTCCTGGTCAATACTAGGAAATGTACTGATATACCCCTTCTGCTCCCCTTAGGAGGGCAAACTTGCCTAAACAATGCATTCCTTGCTAATAAATCCTTTCTACTTTTTTTTGTGTGTATATGTATGCCCTTTCTCTGCCTTTAAAAACATTTCTCTTGTTTAGTTCAAAGGAGCTCCCCTCTACTTGCTAGATGGTATGCTGCCCAATTCATGAATCATTTAGTAAACCCATTAGATCTTCAGATTAACTCCGTGGAATTTTGTTTAACAGACTCAAGTCTTTTTTCACAACACTGAACTTGTATCAAATTCAGCTGCTTTAATTCAGCAAGCTACAACAGTTAAAAACAAGGATATCAGAAAATTGGTGGGGGGCGGTGCCTGGGTGGCTCAGTCAGTTAAGCATCATGATCTCAGGATCCTGGGATGGAACCCCACTTAGCGGGGAGTCTGCTTCTCCCTCTCCCTCCGCCCCTCCCCCTGTTCACGCTCTTTCTCTCTCCCTCAAATAAATAAATAAATAATCTTAAAAAAAATTATGGGACGCCTGGGTGGCTCAGTCAGTTAAGCATCTGCCTTCAGCTCAGGTTATGGTCCTGCTCCCCCTCTGGCTGTGTCTCTCTCTGTCCTGGGATTGAGTCCTGCATCGGGCTCCCTGCTCAGCGGGAAGCCTGCTTCTCCCTCTGCTGCTTCCCCTGCTTGTGTTCTCTCTCTCTCTCAAGTAAATAAATAAAATCTTTAAAAAAATAATGTCAGGGGCGCCTGGGTGGCTCAGTTGGTTAAGCGACTGCCTTCGGCTCAGGTCATGATCCTGGGGTCCCGGGATCGAGTCCCACATCGGGCTTCCTGCTTAGCAAGGAGTCTGCTTCTCCCTCTGACCCTCCTTTCTCTCATGCTCTCTGTCTCTCATTCTCTCTCTCTCAAATAAATAAAATCTTAAAAAAAAAAAAAATAATAATGTCAAATTTTTTGAGCCACCCTCTCCGGCTTCCGGATATGAAACCATTACCACCACCCCAGCCCCACTCTAGCACCTTCTATCTACTGATTTTAGTTATTTATTTGCCAGTCTTTGTACTCACTCTCTTCTGTTCCTCCCTCCGCTTCCTCCCCACCCTCTCCACTCCGCTGTCTGACTCAGGACTAGTCAGTGCTTAGCTGATGGGCCCCAACAAGAAGAAAGGAGAGGCAAGTGAGCGTATTTACTCCCTGCTGGGTCACTTAAAGCAGGTTGCCCCTTTCCCTCCGAGATCACAGCTCCTCTCAAAGTGACCCTCTCCAGGAAAGGTTTTTGAATTACTCTTTCTGGGTTTTGTTAACAATACCTCCCTGTGTCCCTTCAGGCCTAGGGATAACAGCCGCGGGATACTGCCCTGTCCTGGTTGCTTTCGTCTACCCTTCCCACACTTTTGAAAATGGTCCATTTAATCAACCTATTTGGACTATTTTCATTTGAATGTGCCATCTGGTTCCTGCTGGATGTCTGACTCACTCTGTATACGCTCAACAAATGCAACCCAGACCGTCACAAAACTGGAGTTGTAACTATTCGCTTTGGTGATACTGATGGTTAAATGGTCCAGAAAATACTGGCATGGCTCCCACTGCTGGCCTCTGGTACTCAGCAATGGATTGCTCAGATACTTCACAATCCCCGCCAGAAGGGGAAAGAAACTTCACTATTGAACTTCGGTGATAAAGTTCATCTTCAGTGGCTTATGAACAAGAGTTATGTTATGCTTTCCTTTAAAGTTCATCTTCAGTGGCTTATGAACTAAGAGTTATGTTATGCTTTTCTTTAAAGTTCAGAATTTTGCGGCTTATGAACTAAGAGTTATGTTACGCTTTCCTTAAAAGTTCAGAATTTTTTTAAGTTTTGTTTTTTTTTTAAGATTTTATTTATTTGAGAGAGAGAGTGAGCATGAGCAGTGGGGGAGGGATGGAGAGAGATAAGCAGGCTCCCCACAGAGCGGGGAGCCCCACACAGGGCTTGATCCCAGGACCCCTGGATTATGACCTGAGCTGAAGGCAGACTAACTCACTGAGCCACTGAGGTGCCCCCAAAGTTCGGAATTTTAATCTTATGAAAACTCTCATGTTAGATACATCTGTGCCAGAGCTATTTTATTTTATTTTATTTTTATTTGAGAGAGAGAGCGAGCCAGGAGAGGGGTAGAGGGAGAGAAAGAATCTCGATGGACTCCCCACTGTCTGACGCGGGGCTCTATCTCACCACCATGAGATCACGACCTGTGCAAAAATCAGGAGTGGGACGCTCAACTGACTGAGCCATTCAGGTTAATAATAGCATGAATCCGGGCACCTGGCTGGCTCAGTCAGCAAAGCATGCAATTTTTTTGATCTCAGGTTGTGAGTTCAAGCCCCACTCTGGGTGTAGAGATTACTTAAGAATAAAATCTTTTTTTTTTTCTTCAAGATTTTATTTATCTATTTGACAGACAGAGACACAGCGAGAGAGGGAACACAAGCAGGGGGAGTGGGAAAGGGAGAAGCAGGCTTCCCGTCGAGCAGGGAGCCCGATGTGGGGCTCGATCCCAGGACTCTGGGATCATGACTGAGCCGAAGGCAGACGCTTAACGACTGAGCTACCCAGGCGCTCCAAGAATAAAATCTTTTAAAAAATTCTCTATTAAAAGGGGGGTGGGGGGATGGGTTAG
>NW_027701825.1:0-343 GCF_054177405.1 Leptonychotes weddellii | reverse complement strand
GGAGTCGAAGGGCGTCTGAGCCCCCGAACGGCTGTAAGTGCCGGAGAGCCCCGGAGAGCTCGGGCCACAGACTCCATCCCCTCAGGACCGCACCAAACGCAGAGTGGGGTGCTTACAGGCCACCCTGGCCCCTTCTTGCCTGAACGGCGCCCTCGCAGGACTCCCAAGCCTGTGCGCTGAGGATGGGAGGTTCTGCAGACGGGTGTCAAGACTGCAGAGCAGTGGGTCAGGGATCCGAACAGCGCCGAGGGCCGGCCCCTCCCCCGCAACCCAGTTACAGCCTCTATGGTTCCCATGTCCTGGCCAGACTGGAGGGAAGGAGGGGCAAGGAGGGGCGTCCCAG
>NW_027701824.1:0-343 GCF_054177405.1 Leptonychotes weddellii | reverse complement strand
AAAAAAAAAAAGAAGATAGCAGGAGGGGAAGAATGAAGGGGGGGAAATTGGAGGGGGAGATGAACCATGAGAGACGATGGACTCTGAAAAACAAACTGAGGGTTCTAGAGGGGAGGGGGGTGGGAGGATGGGTTGGCCTGGTGGTGGGTATTAAAGAGGGCACGTTCTGCATGGAGCACTGGGTGTTATACACAAACAATGAATCATGGAACACTACATCAAAAACTAATAATGTAATGTATGGTGATTAACATAACAATAAAAGAGTAAAAAAATATCTGAGGGAAAAAAAAAAGAGGTGTTGAAGAATGTATCCCTTATAGTTATAGCCAAAGTTAACTGG
>NW_027701823.1:0-343 GCF_054177405.1 Leptonychotes weddellii | reverse complement strand
GTGCATATATGCACGCGCTCACAGACATTCCTGCATGCATGTGGACACACACGTGCACAAATTTACACACACACAGACAAGCACATGTCGGTCATGCCCAGCCCCCAGATGGAGGCCTCTACCGGGCACACACCACCCTCTCCGTGAGTGTGACAATCTACCAAGTCCCCTTATGCCTAAGGTCACCTTTGGGGTGCAAATGGGTGAGCCCCAGTGAGATTTCAGGGTTCTTCACTGCAAAAACCCAGAGAAGGCAAAAATGTGAAGATACATCTCCCTGTTGGTGTGCAGAGAGTGGGAGGCACGTTACCGGGATCTGAGTCAATATTTCCAGCATGGGTAA
>NW_027701822.1:0-343 GCF_054177405.1 Leptonychotes weddellii | reverse complement strand
CATCCAAAAAAATCTCAAGTCATTTTACAAATTCAAAATCATTCACCCATTTTTGCATCTACAATATTGTCACAAAATACATATTATGCACCAAAACCCCCATATGAGAATGTACATGCATGTTGTCTTAGAAAAGTTTTTCCCGGGCGCCTGGGTGGCTCAGTTGGTTAAGCGACTGCCTTCGGCTCAGGTCATGATCCTGGAGTCCCGGGATCGAGTCCTGCATCGGGCTCCCTGCTCGGCAGGGAGTCTGCTTCTCCCTCTGACCCTCCTCCCTCTCATGCTCTCTGTCTCTCATTCTCTCTGTCTCAAATAAATAAATAAAATCTTAAAAAAAAAAAAA
>NW_027701821.1:0-343 GCF_054177405.1 Leptonychotes weddellii | reverse complement strand
CAAAGGCAGACGCTTAACGACTGAGCCACCCAGGTGCCCCGCACTACATGTTAATTGTAGAAAATTTAGAGAGTACACAAAAGTACAGAGAAGAAAATAATGCCATGTATTCGATTACCATTCCAGGGGAATTATCAGGAAGTTTTTGTTACAGCTTTTAAAACATACGAATATGGATTCTACATGTATTTATATATGCTTTTTTTCTTAAGATATATCATAAACAATTTTGTATACCACTAGACCTTATTTAACAATATTTTTAGCAGCTGCATTGTACTCCATCCTAAGCTTATACCATATATGTATGCCCCTATTGTTGGATAGTTAAGTGCTCTTCAGT
>NW_027701820.1:0-343 GCF_054177405.1 Leptonychotes weddellii | reverse complement strand
CAACCCATATCACCACTTTCAACCTTTCCTCGGAGATGCTGTTCAGGCAAACTTCTATGTGCATCAGAATCAGCTGGAGGGCTTATTAAAATAGAACGCCAGGACCCACATGCAGAATTCCTGACTCGGCAGGTCTGAGATTAGGCCCAAGAATTTTCATTTCCAACAAATTCCTAGTTGATGCTGATGCAGCCGGTCCTGGCGCTACACTAGATTGAGAAACACTGCTCTGTTTTCCAAGATTAGGTACTTCAGGAACAGATACAGATGGGAGAACTTGTCACCTGGTCTATTCTAAAGACAAGATCGACTCCTCCGCTATTAAAATCAGCTGGCTGAAAGC
>NW_027701819.1:0-343 GCF_054177405.1 Leptonychotes weddellii | reverse complement strand
TGCAGCATAGGTCATATGCCTACCTCACTGGTTTTCTGCACCCTCTTCCTGGCTGGCATCTAGGGATTCCCCTTTCTTTCTTGTGAACACAGTCATAGATGATTAGCAGTACAATATTTACTTCTTTTATTTTATTTATTTATTTATTTTTTTTTTTAAAGATTTTATTTATTTATTTGAGAGAGAGAGAATGAGAGACAGAGAGCACGAGAGGGAAGAGGGTCAGAGGGAGAAGCAGACCCCCCGCTGAGCAGGGAGCCCGATGCGGGACTCGATCCCGGGACTCCAGGATCATGACCTGAGCCGAAGGCAGTCGCTTAACCAACTGAGCCACCCAGGCGCC
>NW_027701818.1:0-343 GCF_054177405.1 Leptonychotes weddellii | reverse complement strand
AGTACAATTTATTACACGTATAGGAACAATGTAAATACAGTAAATACAATTAGATAAATCCCTCGGATTTTCCGATATAATTAGGTTTTATAGTAAAAAGCTGGATTCATAAGAGAAAGTAAATTAAGAACCTTTATTCATAACATAAGGGTCTTTTTAGACTAAAATGACGCAATACAAGGCAAACTTGGTGCGGTTAGTTATTCTATTTAAACCAAATTTAACACATATTGCGTTTATTTTAGCCAAAGAGACGCCATGGTAGGTTGTGAATACAGGTTCTAAAATAGTCACACGAATAGAAGACCATATCTAACTGACTTAACCGATGAACAATGGAGGC
>NW_027701817.1:0-344 GCF_054177405.1 Leptonychotes weddellii | reverse complement strand
TTTTTTTTTTAAAGATTTTATTTATTTATTTGAGAGAGAGAGAATGAGAGACAGAGAGCACGAGAGGGAAGAGGGCAGAGGGAGAAGCAGACCCCCTGCTGAGCAGGGAGCCCGATGCGGGACTCGATCCCGGGACTCCAGGATCATGACCTGAGCCGAAGGCAGTCGCTTAACCAACTGAGCCACCCAGGCGCCCTATCCTACTTACTTTTATGGGCCCTCTACAGGATCCTCTCATTTCCCTCTACTTCTGTGTCATTCTGTGAAAAATCACCAGTTGAGGCTTCCAGTCCATAGCCTGAATTTATATAAATAGTACAAATCTTTAGGTCAAAAGTTATCTA
>NW_027701816.1:0-6310 GCF_054177405.1 Leptonychotes weddellii | reverse complement strand
GGAGCTGCTTCTCCCTCTGCCTACCACTCCCCCTGCTTGTGCTCTCTCTCTCTGACAGCTAAATAAATAAAATCTTTTAAAAAAAAATAGCATACAGGAATAAAATGCAAGATCTTCTTGTTTACTCTCAGTCAACACAGAACATGAACAGAATGAGGAGTGGTAATTCTGCTGTCCCATCCCATGCTGGACCTACCTGTTCTCTGAAGGCCACATCTATACAGAGCTATTTGATAGTAACCCCCCCCCCCCAAGCCAAAGACCGAGCTTAAACAGCAAGGGGTTTGAGAAATTCCTGGAATGGGCACTCAATGTCATTTCTAATAGACCTGGATCCTTCAAGAATTCACAACATGCTGATCCCCCTGGGGAGAATCCGTCATCGGCTCCTCTCCTACGTCACTCTTCCTTTGGATAGCCCCTATTCATCCTTTGAATTTTAGCTTAAAGCTCACCTCTCCTAGAAATTTCATCTCTTCAAGAAAGCCTTTTGAACACATTGTTCTAAATTAGATTCACTTGTTATGCAATCTCTTAATACTATTTGTTCAATATCTGGTTCCCCACTAAAGGAACCAGAAAACTGAGGTCCAACCAAGGAAAGGGAATTAGCCAAGGTCACATAGCTATAAACTGGCATTTACAAAAACCTCTGCGTCAGGTCCAGTTCCAAGCACTCCTAGATGATGCCCTCAGAGAAAATGAGAAGTTAGGGTCAAGGAGCTACATCCAAGCATCCACTTAAAAACACGAATAGTTACTGTGTCTGGCACAGAGTATGTATTCAATAAACACTTACTGAATGGTGAGAAGTATTAGGCCTATATGTTCAAGACTGCAGAAATAATCACCTGATGATTCTTTCCCAATCATTACAGTTGTCCCTGACTAGAAGGGCAGGGAGAATAGGACCCTCAATCACTTCATTCATTGTCTGGCACATGATAGGTGTTTTTTAAGAGTTACCATCAGCCTTGATGGAGTTGGCTGCTTGAGCTAGGGGAATGAGATTGTGCCTGGGGCTCAGGACGCCAATAACAATGAAGACTTAAGGGGTATTCTGGAAATGGATAGTGATAATGGTTTCATAACAGTGTTAATATATTTTACATCAATAGGCTGTACCCTTAAAAATGGTAAATTTCATGTTAGGTATATTTTACCAAAAAAGACTTAAGGATCAAGTGTTTACTGAGCAGTCACCGCCACATAGGCCTCAGCCTCAGAGGCAATGACAGTATTGCCCTCTGCAGGCTGTCCCGAGATTAAAGGAGAGGATGCCTGGGTACCCTTCGTACAGCCTGGCAAATCTGCCAGGCTCACCACAACAATGAAAGCACTTCCCTAGCTCTTATTATCATCTTTAAAGCCAGCCTTTGTAATGGCTGCAGGGATGCTCATTAAGTGACCTATTAGTAATAGGTGTGCCTGCTTCCACCTGCTCCCCACCCGCCACCCCCCAATCTATTCTCTACAGCAGCCAGAGCGAGCCAGTTAAAACCTATTCAAGCCCCACCACTCCTCTGCTCAAAACCTTGCAATGGTTCCCGTTTTACTCAGAGTAAACACAAAGGACTTACCAGCCCTGCAAGCCTTACCTGAATTGTACCGCTGCCTCCAACAGCTCTGACCATGCTCCCTTGCTCAACTCCCTCCACCAGACTCCTCCTAGCTCTTCCTCCCACACCGTTTCCCTCCCGTCTCTGCGCCTCGCTCCTAGCTTTTCCGCATGTTGGGAATATTCTTCCTCCAGGTAGCTTCATGGCTTTGATCAACTCTCACCCCTCGATTTGGTCCGGTGGCTGTTCTATCTAATACGGCAGCCCCTCCATGCCCCTGTTCTAGTTTTTCCCCATAGCACTTACCACCTTCTAACACAACTACGTAATTCATTTATTCTCTATTTGTACTTCCCTCCCCCACCACAACAGAATGTACACTCTGCAAGAAACGGGGTTCTAGCTTGTTCGCTGTTTCCTAGGAATCTGAAAGTGCACACAGTATACATTCAACATGTAAGTTTTGGGACAAATCAATCATTAAAAAAAAAAAAGCCCAGTCCCCTACTATTGGGTACTTCAGTTGTTTTCAACCTTTTTTTGACTAACGTCCCCCATTTACTTAGCGCCCACCTCGCGCCGGGCGCATGCGCTCTGCACAAGTGGTCCCGCTCACTCCTCGCAGCCACCATGTGCTACCGAGACCCCGTAGTACAGGTGTCCGCGGAGGTGCGCGTCCGGGCCTCGCCGGCCGCCCGCGGCGTCCTGGGCCGGAAAGGATTGGTACCTCAGACAGCCGCACGCCGCCCGTCGTAACTCCCACCTTGCGCATGCGCACCTGGCGCGCAGGCCATGCGTCATCAGCGTGGCCGACTGAGCTCACTCCCGGCAAAAGCCGCTCTGTTATGGGCTTCCGCTTACCTGCTTTCGGTCGCACTAACCTAGCGCCTCCCTGACTCCTGTTCACTGCAAGAATCCGCCAAAGCTTGGCGTTCCCCCGCAAAGGCCAGATCCCGGGCCCAGAAAACTCCGGGGTTACTTACGTTTGGCTCCTGTCTGTTTCGCCCCCCCCCGGAAGCGTGACGTCTATGGGCGGATATGACGTCACCGCGCGGCGTCCGCCTAAGAACCTGGGCGTGAATCCTGATCAGGAGCTGACACTGGCCGAGCTCAGTGCCCCCTGGTGCCCACTCCACAGAAAGCTCTGTGAGGGAATGTGTGTATGGGGTACGGGGCTCCGGACGTGTTTATTCGGCACAGGAGCTCGCTTTCATAGTCATTCATTTATCCATGCATTCATTCATTCAACTTTATATCTAGCATCTCTTCTGCTGAGCATCTTCTGTCAAGCACCCCAAGGACGGGAGCCACTCTTAATGCCCGTTGTGGCTCCCAGCACATAGTAGGTTATCTATCTGGGTTGACATAAGATCCAGAATGGCGTATTTTCAAATGTAAGCCAGGTTTCATCTATGCATTTATTAATGCTAAGTCCCAATTATGTGCTAGGTACTGGGAACTCAGCGGAGAGCAAGAAGATACGGCCCTGTATTCGTGAAACAGGTAGTGTTTGTATATAATAATAATAGTAGTAGTAGCAGCAGCAGCAGTAGTAGTAGTAGTAGTAGCAGTAGTAATAGCAGCTAATATTTATCAAGTACTTTCTTTGGGCCAGGCGCCATGAACAAAATTTTTTCGTATGTTATCTCGTGGAACTCTCACACAATCCTAAGGTAGCTATTACTATGATCATCCCCATCTTACAGGGGTGGAGACTGAGGCCCAAGAGGCTGTTACTTGCCCAAGATCACACAGTTGTAAGTGGTGGAGCAGGCGGCCTGACTCTAGATGGTGCTCTCCATACTGCACCATACTACCAGCAGTTGTGTGGCATCCGTCCGGGGTGTGTATGGGAGAGGGGCTGGGGCTGCCAAAACTTGAGTGTAAGCCCCATGAGCATGGGGGCCTTGTCTGTGTTGGCTCACCATTGCACTCCAGTGCCTGGCACTCAACACACAGTTAGTGAATGCAGTAGTTCGTAGATGGGTGTGCTGATTCTGCCTGGGTTGGGGGCAGATGTTGCCATGCACAGGCATGCAGGAGCCAGAGTCAGCTGGGACCTTCTCATGTCTTTTCTCAGAATTCCACTTTCTGCTGTTTCCTGCAACTTCAGTCCTTGGCTATAGTCATGTTCTCCGGTTCTGCAGCTCTGCTTCCCTTCCTTCTCTCCTCAGAGGAGACAGGACTTGTTCCAGATTGGGGGAGAGGTAGAGGAGATCAACACAGACCCCACAGACAGTGGCATTTTCTTTCTTAAAAGAGGTTGGATTTCAGAAACTGCCAAAACTCACTCCAGATACAGCCTCTGCCACTTATTCATCCTCCTCATCTGTCACCTGGAGAGATTAGTAGCATCTACCTCAGAGTTGTGAGGAAAAAATAGTTGGTGTAAAGTATCTGGCTCAGGAAACACTCTGTAGTGGGAGAGGGTTCCCAAAACCAGCCACCTGGCAAACCCATCCTGCCAGGCTGCAGCCCAGAAAAACCAGAGCAGCTCATGTATTTTAGACTTCAAAGAACTTGGATAATTTTCACTTTTCTGCACCAAACCCTGAAAATGAAGTGCCTTCCAAGCTGCCTGAATTTTCTGTGTTGCCTCATTAAATCAGAGTTTAGAATAAAAGAGATACCTTTGAATGATCACTACAGTAGTTTTTTAGTTAAATTGTATCTATTTTCTTAATAGATACTGTTGGCATGTGGCCTACATTTCAGATAGTATAAAGGGATAAACAATGTAAAGTCAGTCTCCCTCCCACCCCTTATCCAGCCAGCCTTTCTCCCCAGGGGCATCCACGGGTAGGAGTTTCTTAAGTGTCCTTCCAGAGATACGGCAGGGGCACTTTCCCTTCTTAACAATATTTCTTTTTTTTTTTTTTTAAGATTTTATTTATTTGACAGAGAGAGCGAGCAGAAGTGGGGGGGGAGCAGCAGGCAGAGGGAGAGGGAGAAGCAGACTCCCCGCTGAGAGGGGAGCCCCATGTGGGGCTTGATGCGGGGCTTGATCCCTGGACCTGGGATCATGACCTGAGCTGAAGGCAGATGCTTAATGACTGAGCCACCCAGGCGCCCCTCTTAAGAATATATCTTAACATCACTCTAAAACATAACACACAAACCTGCCTCAGTTTTTATAAAAGTTGCTCAGCATTGCATTGGTGGAGTCATTTGGCTCAAGATGGCCATTCCAGACACTGTGTTTCTGACATTTCAGAGCAAAGCTGCTGGGGCAGATCGGCGAGTATTTTATGGTCCTGGAAGCTATGGCAGCCAAGAAAGAGTTGAGTCCACACTTCCTCCCCACTGCTGTGTTGAGCTTCCCCCCCACCCCCTTGTGAACTGGTGCCAAATGGCTTTTGCTAAAACTGAGGTGCTTTCGCTTGGGAAGAAAGGGCAAGAGAGAGGTCCAAGTAGGATTACAGCCACAAATCTCCATCAGACTCATGGGAATCATATCCACTCATGTAAGAAGATTGAGAAGATAGGACAAAGGGAGTGAAAATGACCAGAAGCTAAAAGCTATGGAATGACGGCTGTTGTTTCCATTTAGGGAGACTTGCCAAGTGCCAGAGCACTTGCTCACATTATCCCAGCTACCCTGCAATGTCACATTATTGCCTTTCACAGATGAAAAAAAAAAAGGAGTTTAGAGAGGGTAAATTCTTTGTCTAAGGTGGCGAGAAGTCCCAGAACCCATGGGATGGATGACAAGGCCAGAAGTTGCTCTTTGAGGCAACCCTGAGTATCCTCTCCAAACAGGAAATTGAAAAGTAGGCATGTTTTTGAGTCCCCAGAGGCTGAGCCTGAGACAGGGATCCTCGTGGAAGTAATTGACTGGGGGCAGCTCTCATGGGAAACCTGCAAGGGAGGAGGAAAGCAGGATGGGCCGGGGAAGGAGCTAAGCAAAGATGTGGGTTCAGCTGAAGGCCAGCCTCAGGCTGATCCCACACAGAGCCCTGGACATAAATGACACCAGCAATCTTCCAGCCTTGCAGGCAAGGGGGCCAAGCCTTCATCATACCCGCCCCACCCTCCCACCCCCAGTCATTGACTGCCAGCTGTAGGATTGCCAGATTTAGCAAATACAGTTGCCCAGTTTGAGTTTCAGATAAACAGTGAATAGGATATCCTTATGCTAAGAAAGTGTTCATTGTCTGAAATTAAATTTAGCTGGGCATCCTGTGTTTTGTCTGGCAACCCCAGGAGGTGAGAGGAAGAGGATGGGGCACCACCTCTCAGGCATCTCCTGCCGTCGGAGGGTGGTTCTCTGGGAGAAGGGCAGGTGTGTTTCCTCAGCAGCCAGTCTTCACAGCAGGTGTGTGGGGGTGGGCAGCAGTCAGTAACAGGGATCTGGGAAGGGGACATTAGCAGCACGTGCTGCAGGCAAGGACTCTGGGGGGCAGCTCACCAGTCAATGGTAAAAAAGACCAGAAGCTCCTGCCCAAAATGATCCAGGGGAGTAGCACACTGGCCTGGTCCCTGCTTCAGCCCCTGCCCGGCCTCATCCCTGGCTGCCTTCTGAGGATGTTTTTGCTTCTTCCCAGTCAGTCTCTGCTTGTGTTGGGGGCTGGAGTGGGAGCCAGGCTATTTAACTTTGTTTCATCCAGCATTTATGAAATGTATTTTTTTTTTTAAAGATTTTATTTATTTATTTGACAGAGAGAGAGATAGCGAGAGCAGGAACACAAGCAGGGGGAGTGGGAGAGCGAGAAGCAGGCTTCCTGCCGAGCAGGGAGCCCGATGTGGGACTC
>NW_027701815.1:0-344 GCF_054177405.1 Leptonychotes weddellii | reverse complement strand
TATATGTATCTATTTAATTTCATCAGCACCATATGAGGGTTACAAACTCATTGTTTCGCAAGAGAAGGCTGACAGCTGTCATTTCTAAGGAGAATGAATAGTGATTTCCTCATGGATTTAATCCTTTAAGAAAGGCTGAATTTTTGGGGCGCCTGGGTGGCTCAGTTGGTTAAGCGGCTGCCTTCGGCTCAGGTCATGATCCTGGAGTCCCGGGATCGAGTCCCGCATCGGGCTCCCTGCTCGGCAGGGAGTCTGCTTCTCCCTCTGACCCTCCTTCCTCTCATGCTCTCTGTCTCTCATTCTCTCTCTCTTAAATAAATAAATAAAATCTTTAAAAAAAAAAA
>NW_027701814.1:0-344 GCF_054177405.1 Leptonychotes weddellii | reverse complement strand
GGGGAGGCTACTGCCAGCCCTGCTGCTGCCGTGACCCCTGCTGCTGCCGCCCCGTGTCCTGCCAGACCACCGTGTGCCGCCCCGTGACCTGCACCTGCCGCTGCACGCGCCCCATCTGTGAGCCCTGCCACCGCCCTGTCTGCTGTGACCCCTGCTCCCTGCAGGAGGGCTGCTGCCGCCCCATCAGCTGCTGCCCCACATCCTGCACGGCCGTGGTCTGCCGCCCCTGCTGCTGGGCCTCCACCTGCTGCCAGCCCATCTCTGTGCAGGCGCCCTGCTGCCGCCCCCCCTGCTGCCAGCCTGCCCCCTGCCGCACCACCTGCAGGACCTCCCCCTGCTGCTGA
>NW_027701813.1:0-344 GCF_054177405.1 Leptonychotes weddellii | reverse complement strand
CCCCCACCACTCCAGCAACCCTGTTTGTTTCCTGCGATTAAGAATTCCTCATATCAGTGAGATCATATGATACATGTCTTTCTCTGTTTGACTTATTTCACTCAACATAATACCCTCCAGTTCCATCCACGTCATTGCAAATGGCAAGATCTCATTCCTTTTGATGGCTGCATAATATTCCATTGTATATATATACCACTTCTTCTTTATCCATTCATCTGTCGATGGACATCTTGGCTCTTTCCACAGTTTGGCTATTGTGGACATTGCTGCTATAAACATCGGGGTGCACGTACCCCTTCGGATCCCTACTTTTGTATCTTTGGGGTAAATACCCAGTAGTG
>NW_027701812.1:0-344 GCF_054177405.1 Leptonychotes weddellii | reverse complement strand
GCACATTCTGCATGGAGCACTGGGTGTTATGCACAAACAATGAATCATGGAACACTTCATCTAAAACTAATGATGTAATGTATGGGGATTAACATAAGAATAAAAAAAAAAAACATGTAACTATAACTAAAAAGAAACAATGTCGACGGATGCACCCCTGTCTGTGAACGCCAAGAACCCAGCCGTGTGAACCTCCCTCTCTTGTCTGGCTCTTCTTTTCTTCTCTTTCAAAAGAAAAGAGGTGGGAAAGGTCAAGAAAACATATTATGGATACACTTTATGAAGCGAATGAAACCTTTAATGACAAAATTCAAGGCAAACTCTGGGAAGCTGTGAGCTGGGGG
>NW_027701811.1:0-344 GCF_054177405.1 Leptonychotes weddellii | reverse complement strand
CCCTCTAATGCAATTTTTTAAGGAAAGCAGACCCAGAGAACAGAATCCCTTCCCCAGTCCAACATTGCTCTACAAACTTTGGTTTTAGAGATGAAACATACAGTAACAAGGACAACTGGCATAAACCTCTTTCATAACAAGCACAAGTAACTAAGCATACATGTGTTTAGGTTATGTGGTTTGTTTCTGTTTATTGATTGACTCAGTTCAATTTGTTGATTTATTAAATAAGGGTAATAAGGGTGTTTTATCACACAGAACTTTTGCCTCCATATTATCCTTACATTATTTTTTTAATTATATGAATTATATTTATTTTTAAAGGGAATGACAAAATATTTTAT
>NW_027701810.1:0-344 GCF_054177405.1 Leptonychotes weddellii | reverse complement strand
TGCCTATGTCCATGGAATCAGTACTACTGCTCTATGGCCAACTGCAAGCTACCAACATAATACCACTTACCAGAATTGGAAAAACATGTGCATTGTTTGCTCTTATAAACTGGTAAAAGCCAGCTCTAGTCCACCACTGAATTAGGGGGCAATGGACAATAGGTCATAATGAGGGTTAGTGATTAAAAAAAAAAAAAAAGTACCCCTACTACATTTTTTTTTTTTTTTTTTTTTAGATTTTATTTATTTATTTGAGACAGAGAGAATGAGAGAGAGAGAGAGCACATGAGAGGGGGGAGGGTCAGAGGGAGAAGCAGGCTCCCTGCCGAGCAGGGAGCCCGATG
>NW_027701809.1:0-344 GCF_054177405.1 Leptonychotes weddellii | reverse complement strand
GCAGACCCTGCTCTCTATGGAGACAGACAAGAGTGAGGAGGTTGCTGATGGCAAACCAAGACGAATGCTCCGCAGGGGAGGAGGGTGCAGGGACAAGGAAGGGCCCAGGCCTGGAAGGCACCCTGCGTCTTGCAGGAAGCGTGTGCTGAGCACTGACTGCCCGGCCACCACCTCAGAGGCACCATCTCTCAACACACAGAGCCAAGCCGGTCTGGGAGAAACCCATCGCTAGTTAGCAGCTCGTTAACAGCAGGGCAGGACTCACCCAGGACTGGCTCCCGGAGGCTCCAGTCCACGCCCCTGCTAGGATGCACACTAGCAGAGGTCATGAAGGCAGGGGTAAG
>NW_027701808.1:0-344 GCF_054177405.1 Leptonychotes weddellii | reverse complement strand
TCCATCCATCCATCCTTTCATCCACCATCCATCCTTCCATCCATCCATCCATCTTTCATCTGTCCATCTACCCATCCTTCCATCATTCATCCATCCATCCATCTATCCATCCATTCATCCATCTATCCATCCATCCATCATCCATCCATCCATCCTTCCATCCATCCATCCATCTTTCATCTGTCCATCTATCCATCCTTCCATCATTCATCCATCTGTCCATCTATCCATCCTTCCATCATTCATCCATCCGTCCATCTATCCATCCATTCATCTATCTATCCATCCATCCATCATCCATCCATCCATCCATCCATCTATCCATCTATCTATCCATCTACCCA
>NW_027701807.1:0-344 GCF_054177405.1 Leptonychotes weddellii | reverse complement strand
TAGATGAAGTGTTCCATGATTCATTGTTTGTGCATAACACCCAGTGCTCCATGCAGAATGTGCCCTCCTCAATACCCACCACCAGGCTAACCCATCCTCCCACCCTCCTCCCCTCTAGAACCCTGTTTGTTTTTCAGAGTCCATCGTCTCTCATGGTTCGTCTACCCCTCCGATTTCCCCCGCTTCATTCTTCCCCTCCCGCTACTTTCTTCTTCTTCTTTTTTTTTTTTCTTAACGTATATTGCATTATTTCTTTCAGAGGTACAGATCTGAGATTCAACAGTCTTGCACAATTCACAGCGCTTACCAGAGCACATACCCTCCCCAGTGTCTATCACTCAGTC
>NW_027701806.1:0-344 GCF_054177405.1 Leptonychotes weddellii | reverse complement strand
AGGTCATGATCCCAAGGTCCTGGGATCGAGCCCCGCATCGGGCTCCCTGCTCCGCGGGAAGCCTGCTTCTCCCTCTCCCACTCCCCCTGCTTGTGTTCCCTCTCTCGCTGTGTCTCTCTCTGTCAAATAAATAAATAAAATCTTTAAAAAAAAAAATTCAGTACCAGAAATGCTATAACAGAGGTTAGGTGAGTTCCTGGCATTGTAGGAGCATGGCTGAAGGGTCATGGTAGACGGTAGGACCTGGAGTGATTGTATTCCACTGTTTAGATAGACCCTGTTTTGGCCAGAGCAGCTTGATGTCAAACTTTTGAGCATTTACTCAAAATGCCCAGCTAGAGCCC
>NW_027701805.1:0-6310 GCF_054177405.1 Leptonychotes weddellii | reverse complement strand
GGGGGGGGGGGCTTAAACAACAGAAATTTATCCTCTCACAGTTCCAGAGGCCAGAGGTCTGCAATCAAGGTGTCGGCGGGGCTCCCTCTGAGGGCTCTAGGGGAGGATCTTCCCTTGCCTCTTCCTAGCTGTGGGGGGTTTCCAGCACTCCTTGGTGTTCCTCGGCCCACAGCTGCGTCGCCCCACTGTCTTCCCCGGCATCTCCACATCATCTTTTTCTAAGGACACCAGTCATGGGGGCGCCTGGGTGGCTCAGTCACTTAAGCGTCTGCCTTCGGCTCAGGTTGTGATCCTGGGGTCCTGGGATCGAGTCCCGCGTCAGGCTCCCTGCTCAGCAGGGAATCTGCTTCTCCTTCTCCCTCTGCCTGCCACTGCCCCTGCTCATATTCTCTCTCTCTCTAATTAAAAAAAAAAAAAAGGACACTAGTCATGTTGCATTAAGAGCCCTCCATACTCCAGTGTGACCTTATCTGAACTAAATTACATCTGCAATGACTTCATTTTCAAATAAGGTCACATTCCGAGGTACTGGAAATTAAGCCTTCAACACATCTTTTGGGTGCCACAATTCAACTTGTAACCACGGAGAAGGTAATGGGATACATATCCTTGATTTCACTAAAGTGTAAATGACTGATAAGATATGGGGGAGGGGGCAGGGGACTACCATGCAGAAGAAGAGGGGAGAGGACCATGCATACCCTATGCCTAAATGGATGGTTCCACTAACGAGGAGAAGTGGGGTAGGAGGGCCAAGGATGAGGCCACGAAGACTGGATTCTTCGTCTTTCTCCTGATTTAGCTGAGGGTCGACACCAGTGGGTGCAGCTGCAGAACAGATAAAGGAGGTAGCTCAGGTATCCTAGAGGGATCCTTTTAACACTCAGACCAGTTCATTCTTCTGCTCAAAACCCCCCAGAGGCTCCCTTGGCAGGTGGCCTAAAGTCCATGAGGCCCCAGGCTATCCACCCTCTGCCTCCACACACACTTACCTCCTATCATTGCCCCACCACCCACTCCATGCCAGCCACACTGGGCTCCTTGTGGTCCTGGAAAGTGTCCGGCAAGTGTCCTGCCCCCAAGCCTTTATCCTGCTATTCCTCCTGCCTGGAATGTTCTACTTCCTTCAGAGATCATTGTGGTTCAAACTGCATGTTATCAGGCCTTCCCTGACCACCCTAGCCCCACTCCACCCAGCACTTTCTTTGCCCTCGCCTTGCTAATTTTCTTCCCCGGCAGCACTTACCAAGCTCTGATACACGTACTTGCCTTCAACCGTTCTTCCTCCACTAGGCTATGAACCCCATGAGGGCAGCACTCTGTGTTGTGTTTGCACTGCTATATCCCAGGCCCCGAGAGCAGCCTCTGGCATGGATTAGGTGTTCAGTAAATTTTCATCAGATGAAGGAAACTGCTTCTGCCCCACCATGTGCTTGGAGAGCCTGGTAGCTACTTAATGGACCTTTGTGAGGATAAGGGCCCACCCAGATAATCCAGGCCAATCTCCCCATCTCAAGATTCTTAACTAAATCACATCTGCCAAGTCCCCTTTGCCGTGTGTGGTAACATTCCCAGGTTCCGGGGATTAAGATGTGGATATATTTGGGGGCCATTATTCAGCCTACCACAGGCAGGAAGGGCAGGCCGGCTCCTCAGCCCTTGTCATGACATCCATCGGCTGCCCTATCTGCAGTGGAGGCTGCCTGAGGTGGGGCTCCATCAGCCTCTCCCCAACCCCAGCTTCAGGGACTCCTGACCAGATGGCATCCCCTCACCCTGGGCTTTCTCACAGCCCCGGAGCAGCTGCAAGCCCCAGGCTTACACCTGCTGCTTCCTGCAGAGGTGGAACCAGACTGGCCAGTCTTGGAGCCATCATCCCCACAGCCAGGATGGCAGCACCTTCTTCAGCTTGTTTTAGGGGGAGTGTGGAGGCAAGAGGGGGATGCAGGGGCAGAGGTGGGTGTCCCTGGGTCTCTGTTGTACTTTTCCTTCTAGTCTTTCACCTCCTGCTTCTTCTCTCACCCAGGACACACTCTGACTTTTCTTCCTCTTATTCTCTACCCTCCCCCACCTTAGCATTGAGGAGAGAGGGTTCACTGAGCCTCTGTTATTTCTCTCCCTCACGCATATACACCCATGTCCACACAGAGGACTCACATGCTGAGTCATATTCTGAACAATGTTTACTGGCAAAAGAGGCCGAGGGCATGGACCCCACCCCACCTCAGTCCTATGTGATGACAAGAACTACAGAGCCAGAAAGGGCCGGCCCCGATGCCATCGTCAACCCTGACGGGCTGTGAGGCCACTGACACTCGATGTTCTCATCTCTAAAGTGGAGACGACATCCCTAGTGGAATGGTTACCCCTATTTGTGGTCCCCAAAATCTTGGCATAACTTTACAAATATCCTTGATGTGGAAGAATCTTTGTAACAACTGAACAAGGAAGAAACAGAGATCATGGGTGCAAGAATCTCCTAACTTGTCACACCAGGGGCAATTTTGTGGCTACTGGAGAGTCATAGTTGATTTAGAAAGAGGGATGCCACTAGCAAAGACTAGTGAACTTAAGAGGAATTCTAGTTTGGTTAACTGGTTGAATCATTTATTCATCAAGGATTGGAGTACCTGGTAATAACCAGGTTCTGCTGTGTAAGGAAAGAGACATTTAAATGTAAAACAGGATATTAATGTAAATGTAAAAACAGGATCCCTTCCCTTGGGCTCACTGTCATTAGAGGTAAACCTGTAAGCAGGTCATTACAAGGCAGTGTGATATGTGCTCACAGAACTCTGTGTATGGGGCTGGGTCTTCCCGGGAATGTCAGGAAGGCTGCTTGCATCCCAGGCCAAGCTTGGAAAGTGAGCGGCAATGGCAGGTGAAGGGAATGAAAGCAGAGGGGCAGTATAAAATGCAGAGGGGGCAATACAAGCCTACCTCAAGAAGCAAGAAAAATCTCAAATCAACCATCTCACCTTACAAAGGAGCTAGAAAAAGAACAACAAACAAAATCCAAAACCAGGAGAAGGAAGTAAATAATAAAGATTAGAGCAGAAGTAAATGATAGAGAAATTAAAAAAACAACAACAACAATAGAAGAGATGAATGAAACCAGGAGCTGGTTCTTTGAAAAGATCAACTAAATTGATGAACCTCTAGTAAGACTCATTAAAAAAAAAGAGAGAGAGAGAGAGGACCCAAATAAATAAAATTACTAATGAAAGAGGAAAGATAACAACCACCACCACAGAAATACCAATAATTGTAACATAGTATTATGAGAACCTATACGCCAACAAACTGAACAACTTAGAAGAAATGGATCAATTCCTAGAAACATAACCTATTGCAGCTAAAGCAGGAAGAAATAGAAAATTGGAACAGACTAATCACCAGCAATGAAATTCAATCAGTAGGGCACCTGGGTGGCTCAGTCGTTAAGCGTCTGCCTTCGGCTCAGGTCATGATCCCAGGGTCCTGGGATCAAGTCCCACATCAGGCTCCCTGCTCGGCAGGAAGCCTGCTTCTCCCTCTCCCACTCCCCCTGCTTGTGTTCCTGCTCTCGCTATCTCTCTCTGTCAAATAAATAAATAAAATCTTTAAAAAAAAAAAAAAGAAATTCAATCAGTAATCAAAAAAACTCCCAACAAGCAAAAGTCTAGGACCAGATGGCTTCACAGGCAAATTCCATCAAACATTTAAAGAAGAGTTAATACCCATTCTTCTGAAACTATTCCAAAAAATACAAGAGGAAGGAAAACTTCCAAATTCATTCTGAGGCGAGTACCACCCTGATACCAAAAACAGATAAAGACACCAAAAGAAAAAAAAAGGAGAGAGAGAGAGAACTACAGGCAATATCTCAAATGAATATAGATGCAAAAATCATGCACCACAATCAAGTGGGATTTATTCCTGGGATGAAAGGGTGTTTTAATATTCACGAAACAATCAACATGATATGTCACATCAATAAGAGAAATGATTTTAAAAAAACATATGATCATATCAATAGATGCAGAAAAAGCATTTGACAAAGTACAACATCCATTCATGATAAAAAAAAAAAAGAAACCCTCTGCAAAGTAGGTCTAGAGGGAACATGCCTCAATTATAATAAAGGTCATATATGAAAAACCCACAGCCAACATCATACTCAGTGGTATGATGTGGGAAAACAGAACTTTTCCCCTAAGGTCAGGAACAAGACAAGGATGCCCACTCTTACCACTTTTATTCAACATAGTACTGGAAGTCCTAGCCACAGCAATCAGACAACATAAAAAAATAAAAGGTATCCGGGGATGCCTGGTAGTTGGTTAAGCATCTGCCTTCAGCCAGATCATGATCCCAGGATCCTGGGATTGAGTCCCACATCGGGCTCCTTGCTCAGTGCAGAGCCTGCTTCTCCCTCTCCCTCTGCCACTCCCCCTGCTTGTGTGAGTGCCCTCTCTCTCTTTCTCTGGCAAATAAATAAATAAAATCTTTTAAAAAATAAAAACAAAAGGTATCCAAACTGGTAAGGAAGAAGTAAAATTCTCATTATTTGCAGATGACATGATACTACACATATAAAACCCTAAAGACTCCACCAAAAAATTACTAGAATAAATGAATTCAGTAAAGTCACAGGATACAAAATCAATGTACAGAAATCTGTTGCATTCCTATACACTAATAATGAAGCAGCAGAAAGTGAAATTAAGAAAACAATCCCACTTATAATTGCACCAAAACCAATAAAGTGTCTAGGAATAAACTAACCAAAGAGGTAAAAGACATGTACTCTGAAAACTATAAAACACTGATGAAAGAAATTGAAGATGACACAAAGAAGTGGAAAGATATTCCATGCTCATGGATTGGAAGAAAAAATATTGTTAAAATGCCTATACTACACAGAGTAATTTACATATTTAATGCAATCCCTATCAAAATACCAACAGCATTTTTCACGGAACTGGAACAATCCTAAAATTTGTATGGAACTACAGAAGACCTCAAATAGCCAAAGCAATCCTGAAAAAGAAAAACAAAACTGAAGGTATCACAATTCCAGATTTCAAGTTATATTACAAAGGAATAGTAATGAAAACAGTATGGTACTGGCATAAAAATAGATACATAGATCAACAGAATAGAACAGAAAACCCAGAAATAAACCCACAATTACATGGTCAACTAATCTTTGACAAATGAGGAATGAATATACAATGGGAAAAAGTCTCTTCAACAAATGGTGTTGGGAAAACTGGACAGCTACATGCAAAAGAAGGAAACTGGACCACTTTCCTACATCCTACACAAAAATAAACTCAAAATGAACTAAACACCTAAATGTGAGACCTGAAACCACAAAGATCATTGAAGAGAGCAAAGGCAGTAATCTCTCTGACATCCGCTATAGCAACATTTTTCTAGATGTCTCCTGAGTCAAGGGAAATAAAAGCAAAACAAACTATTGGGACTACATCAGGATAAAAAGCTTTGGCACAGCAAAGGAAACAATCAACAAAACTAAAAGGCAACCTACTGAATGGGAGAAGATATTTGCAAATGACATATATGATAAAGGGTTAGTATCCAAAGCATACAAAAAAAACTGATAAAACTCAACACCCAAAAAACAAGCAATCCAATTTAAAAATGGGCAGAAGACATGAATAGTCATTTCTCCAAAGAAGACATAAAGATGGCCAACAGACACATGAAAAGATGCTCAGCATCACTAATCATCAGGAAAATCCAAATCAAAACTACAATGGGATATCACCTCACACCTGTCAGAATGGCTAAAATCAAAAACACGAGAAATAACAAGTGTTGGGGAGGATCTGGAGAAAAAAGAATCTTCATGCACTGTTGGTGGGAATGCAAACTGGTGCAGCCACTATGGAAAACAGTATGGAGGTTCCCCCCAAAATTAAAAATAGAGCTACCCTATGATCCAGGAATTGCATTACTGGGTTTTTACCTAAAAAATGCAAAAACACTAATTCAAAAGGATACATGCACCCCTGTGTTTATTGCAGCATTATTTACAATAGGCAATCTATGAAAGTAGCCCAAGGGCCCATCCATAGATGAACAGATAAAGAAGACGTGCTACACTACTGGGTATTTACCCCAAAGATACAAAAGTAGGGATCCGAAGGGGTACGTGCACCCCGATGTTTATAGCAGCAATGTCCACAATAGCCAAACTGTGGAAAGAGCCAAGATGTCCATCGACAGATGACTGGATAAAGAAGATGTGGTATATATATACAATGGAATATTATGCAGCCATCAAAAGGAATGAGATCTT
>NW_027701804.1:0-344 GCF_054177405.1 Leptonychotes weddellii | reverse complement strand
AGGGTCTTTAGAGTTTTCTATATATAATAACATGTCATCTGCAAATAAAGATAATTTTACTTCTTCCTTCCAGATTTGAATGTCTTTTATTTTTTCTCAACTAATTCCTCTGACTAGGATTTTCACTACTATGAATACAATGGTGAGAGTGGGCATCCTTGTCTTGCTTCTGATCTTAAAGGAATAGTTTTCAACTTTTCTTTTTTTTTTTTTTAAAGATTTTATTTTTTATTTATTTATTTGAGACAGAGAGAATGAGAGAGAGAGCATATGAGAGGGGGGAGGGTCAGAGGGAGAAGCAGACTCCCTGCCGAGCAGGGAGCCCGATGCGGGACTCGATCCCG
>NW_027701803.1:0-344 GCF_054177405.1 Leptonychotes weddellii | reverse complement strand
GATAAGAGTCAGGTCAGCTGCTGTCTGCTCAGCATGACCACAGAGCCTTTGCACAGCCCTGGGAAGTGTTTGTCTGCAAATAAATCAGTGATGAAAGAGAAAGAGAAACAGTCCTCCCTTCAATCTTTAAAAAATTAAATTAGTGGGGCGCCTGGGTGGCTCAGTTGGTTAAGCGACTGCCTTCGGCTCAGGTCATGATCCTGGAGTCCCGGGATCGAGTCCCGCATCGGGCTCCCTGCTCGGCAGGGAGTCTGCTTCTCCCTCTGACCCTCCTCCCTCTCATGCTCTCTGTCTCTCATTCTCTCTGTCTCAAATAAATAAATAAAATCTTTAAAAAAAAATTA
>NW_027701802.1:0-344 GCF_054177405.1 Leptonychotes weddellii | reverse complement strand
CCCGTCACTGGTTCAGCCCCTTGTGGCCCGCAGGGCTGGGCACGTGGCTCCAGGCAGAAGTGGGGTGTCAGCGGGGCAGTGGGAGGGGGCCGCGCGCAGAGGGAGGTGGCCCTGCGGTGGGCCGCAGCCTCGGCAGCATGAGATCCAGGACACGGAGTAGCTGGGCCTCCAGCATTTGCAAACCACAGAGAGCCAACGGCAGCCCCTAGTAATTACTGGTAGTAACGACTCAACAGCAAGAATGCCAACTTTTGAGACCAAGATGGTGGCAGAGCAGAATCCAGGGTCTTGCCTCTGCCAGGGCCCCCGTCTTTATGTGCCCCACTGCTGGCCCGCCTGCCCCC
>NW_027701801.1:0-344 GCF_054177405.1 Leptonychotes weddellii | reverse complement strand
TTGGCTCAGGTCATGATCCTGGGGTCCTGGGATAGAGTCCCACATTGGGCTTCCCACTTAACAGGCCTCTCCCCGCCCATCGTGCTCTCTCTCTCTGTCTCTCTCTCAAATAGATAAAATCTTTGAAAGAAAGAAAGAAGAAAGAAAGAAAGAAAGAAAGAAAGAAAGAAAGAAAGAAAGAAAGAAAGAAAGAAAGAAAGAAAGAAAAAGAAAAACTGTGTGTACCCTCTTACACATTTTTAAGATGACATCTAAAATAATCACTAAATAGATTTTTGCAAAGGGATAGAATTTCCCACCTTTGTAAATACTAATATTTAACATAAAAAACTGTTAATGTCAGT
>NW_027701800.1:0-344 GCF_054177405.1 Leptonychotes weddellii | reverse complement strand
TGTCTGGCTGGTTGGATCCCCACGGCTGGGTGGACAAAGCATCCCACCTGCCCACGGTGAGATGCGCCAGGCAGTGCCAGAGACCGGGGAAGGGAAGGGCTGTCTGAGGGAACGGTGTGTTTGGATTTACGTTGCAGACGGAGGACAGCTGACACGTGGATCCTAGGAAATGCATTAACTGACTGTCATGGTGACAAATAATAAAATCAATGACTGTTGAAGAGAGTGAAGCAGCACAAGAGCTACTTTGAGATGTCATCAGCATTCCGTGGACTCTTCTGCCTGCAGTGGCACAAATGTTTTAAGAAACAAATTCCAGCTCCCTTCTAGTGGATCTGTTGTCT
>NW_027701799.1:0-344 GCF_054177405.1 Leptonychotes weddellii | reverse complement strand
TTTTTTTAAAGATTTTATTTATTTATTTGAGACAGAGAGAATGAGATAGAGAGAGCATGAGAGGGAGGAGGGTCAGAGGGAGAAGCAGACTCCCTGCCGAGCAGGGAGCCCGATGCGGGACTCGATCCCGGGACTCCAGGATCATGACCTGAGCCGAAGGCAGTCGCTTAACCGACTGAGCCACTCAGGCGCCCCAACCACTCTTAGCATCTTAACCACTTCCTCCTAGTATTTTCCCACATGGTTGCGATTAGACTACATACATGATTTTATATTGTTTTATGCAATTCACAGCAGATCGTAAGTTGTTAAAGGAAACCATGAGAGAACCAAGAACGGTGGTT
>NW_027701798.1:0-344 GCF_054177405.1 Leptonychotes weddellii | reverse complement strand
TACCAACTTTCAAGGATAAACTACAGTATTTTTAGTTACAATCACCATGCTGTCTGTTAGATCACCTGAACATACTGGTCTTATAAGTGGAAGTTTGACCAGCATCTCCCTGTTTTCCCTACCCCACAGCCTCTGGTAGCCACCATTCTACTCTGTTTCTGTGCATTTGGGTTTTTTATACTCCACATATAAGTGATATCATACAGCATTGACCTTTCCTTTTCTGACTTTTTCACTTAGCATAGTGCACTCAAGGTCCACCCATGTTGTCACAAATGGCAGAATTTCCTTCCTTTTTATGATATATATATATCTTCTTTATCCATTCATCCTTGGGTGGACAC
>NW_027701797.1:0-344 GCF_054177405.1 Leptonychotes weddellii | reverse complement strand
AATTATTAGAAAGACCAGAGACCTATCATTTCAGACTGAAATTTCATTTAAAACACTATTATTTGCAAATAGTATGACTGTATTAGTCTTTGATCTCTACATGAAAGAATTCTTAAATGTGATGTTACTTATTTCCATTGCTTACCATGTTAACCTACTTAAACATTTTTTCCAGTTTTATTGAGATATAATTGATATAAAATGTTGTGTAAGTTTAAGGTGTAAAACACAGTGATTTTATATTTATGTATTGCAAAATAATTATTAATAAGGTTAATTAACACATCCATCACCTCTCATAGTTACAGTCTGTGTGTGTGTGTGTTTGTGTGTGTGTGTGTGTG
>NW_027701796.1:0-344 GCF_054177405.1 Leptonychotes weddellii | reverse complement strand
AAACAGTATGGGTGATGTTCAAAAAATTAAAAATAAACCTCCCATCTGATCCAGCAATTCCATTTCTGAGTATTTATCTGAAGAAAACAAAATCACTGTCTCAAAAAGATGTTATCACCCCATGTTCAATTCAGCCATTATTTACAATGGCCAAAACTTGGAAACAATCTAAGTGTCCATCAACAGATGAATGGATGAAGAAAATCTGAGAAAGACGGCAGAGTAGTCGGAGGACCCTAGGCTTGCCTTGTCCCTCAAACACAGCTAGATAAATATCGAATCATTCTGAATAGGCAAGACATCGATCTGGGGACTGACAGAACAAACTGCACAACTAGAGGGAG
>NW_027701795.1:0-344 GCF_054177405.1 Leptonychotes weddellii | reverse complement strand
CTGCTCAGCAGGGAGTCTGCCTCTCTCTCTCGGCTCCTCCTCCCTCTCAAATAATAAAAATCTTTAAAAAACATAATAAAGCAATAAAAATGCACACATAGAGGCACCTGGGTAGCTCAGTTGGTTGAGCATCCAACTCCTGATCTCAGCTCAGATCATGATCTCAGGGTCCTGGGACTGAGCCCTGCACAAAGCCTGCTTGAGATTCTCTCTCTCCCTCCCCCCTGCCCCTCCCTCCTGCACTTGCTCTCTCTCTCAAATAATAAATCTAAAGAAAATGCACACATAACTATGTAGCAACTGCTAGTAAATGGTTACCTCTGGGAAGTGTGGAAAACATTTAG
>NW_027701794.1:0-6311 GCF_054177405.1 Leptonychotes weddellii | reverse complement strand
GCCCCCTTCAGACCTAAAGCAAGACCCCGGTCTCCGTGGCTGGTGTGTGCCCAGGGAGGAGCTGCAAAAACGATCACCTACCAATTCTGCATCTGAAGGGCTTCTTCCTCCCACCCAGAAATCTCAGTGCTGCCCAGAGGAGGCCAAGGCTTCATTTCTAAAGTATTTTTAGTCGGTTTTCATTACTAACTTTTTTCAAGAGTTGCTTCCATAAATGGCTCTGCACTCATGATTGCCGGTCCAGGCCTCAGATGGCTCTAGACCCCAAATTAAAAGGGAACACCCGCACACTCCACCACATCAAGTCGGTCAAGGCCAAAAATAGATCCAAGGAGATTGAGCAAGGATATGATTCCCCAGTGCAATTCCGGGGAAAGAACTGAACGGTGGGAGTTTTCCAGAAAGATGTGGTCACAGTGACACATCCCTCTCTCCCGTGGGGAATGGGTTCCCATGAGGAGGTGGATTGGGTGTACCTCCCTGTCCTGGGCCTCAGCACTGGAGGAGCCCCCATGAGTGGGCAGGGGTGGGCACATTCTTTGGTCAGAGCAGAAAGGCCTGCAGGGCAAACCTGAATAGATGGGGAAACTGAGGCTCAGAGGGGCAAAGACTTGCCAGGGGTCACGTGTCAGGTTAGGGCCCTTTCAGTGGACCTTCAGACTTGATGGTGTGACATGAGTGGCCCTAGATTCCCTCTAGGTGGCGATATTGGGATGGGGGGGTCACCTGTTAATGAGGTTCTCCTATCAATGCCCCCCCCTTCAGAATGCCTGCTGAAGCCACCTTCCTCCAGGCAGGGCCCTGGGAGGACTGGAGGTCCCAGGGAAGCCTCCAGGGAGATGCTCACCCATGGTGGGCCTCCACAAAGACAGGGAGGGCAGGCCCTGCTCTGCCCCAGCTGACCAGGCCCAGGCCCCCGCCCCTGCTCTCAGTCCCTGCCTCCCCGCTGTGTTCCTCCTTCCTTCACTTTGCTGGTCTGCCCTGTGCACCTGCCACACAGGGCCTGGGGAGCACAGTGGGAGGGGGGATGCCATGAAGAGTCAGATCTGGCCCCTGTTCTCAGGTCGTTCATGGTTTCTCAGGGAGCAGGAGAAAGAGGGGCAAGACATGGCTCTGAATGAGGCAGGCAGAAAGTGACTCAAATCATAAGAGAAATACATTGGATGGGGGATGAGGGCTCTAATCGTGGAGGGTGCCATGGGGAGAAGGGGTCAGAGAACACTTTTCTAGAAAATACATTTGAAAGTGGTGGGAGAATTTTGACAAGCAGAAATGGAAGAGAGTATTCGAGGCAAAGGTACAGGGTTGGGAAATAACGTGCCAGCTCCCATTTTTTAAGCACCGAACTGTGTCAGGCATCACACTGGGCATGTTACACACACCATTTATTAATGCTTACCTAACTCTATTAGTCATCTATTGCTATTTGTAACACAGTAACCCCAATGTAGCAGCTTAGAACAAGACACATTTATTATTTCACATATTTCTGAGGGTCACGAATCTAGGTACTCAGCGGGGTAGGTATGGCTCAGGGTCCCTCATGAGGTGAGAGTCAAGTTGCTCACTGGGATGAACAAATCTACTTCTAAGCTCACTTATGTGGCTGCTGGTGGCAGGCTTCTGTTCCTCACTATGTTGGCCTCTCCCTGGGGTAGCTCATGGCATTCACAGCATGACTTACCCCGGAATCAGCAGTCTGGCAGTGGTGTGGAGAGTGGCCGGGTGTAGGACCCAAGATGGAAGCTGCAGTCTTTTAAAACCTAATCTCAGAAGTGACATATCATCACTACTGTCATGTTCTATTGGTCACACAGAACAGCACTGGCACAGTGTGGAAGGGACCTACACAAGGACATGAATACCAGGAGGCAGGATCACTGAGAACCAGGCTGGAGGACACAACAACTCAGTGGAAGAGGCATTATTCACCCCATTTTATAGATGAAAACACGAATGATTAGGGAAGGTAACTGATTTCCATGAGTTCACAGGAGTACCCAAGGTGGGATGAGAGTCTAGGTATGTCTGACTCCAAAGTGTGTATTTTCCCCTCATTCACAGCCTCACCACACTGGGGACATGTCAAGGGAACACCATGTGGTTCAGCTGGACCCGAACACTGGACACGGAGTACAAGACTCGAGGAACTTGAATGCTGGCATGAAGGGACACACAGAAGGAATCAGAGCAGGGAAGTGTCTTGAGTGGATTTTCACTTGAGGCACTGGAGTTCCAACACACGCCGAGAGCTTTTTCACCTCCATGCCTCCCCTCCGCCTAAACATCTCCTCCCACCTCCTTCTGACCAAATTCTACCCTTCTTCAAGGTCCAGCATGAATATTACCTCCTGCCAAGGCTTCTCAGTCCTCCATCCAGGAGCCCCTTCCTCCTCTTCTTCTGGCCTTGTTTGTCTCCCACAAAATGAGAGGAAGACCTCGTCTGTCTTCTGCTATACTGAACCGTCCTCCTCCTGTTTGTCGAATGGGTGAGTGGCCATTCCTCCTGCTTTGCCATAATTTACACTGAGTTCTCAGAGTTGGGCCTATCTTTCCCACTATAACGAGCAGAACTTGGGCTGGGGCTGTACTTTGGAATAGGCCTCGGTATAACTAGGAAGGGGAACAGCACACAGTGGGTTCCTAGTAGTGTTTGTTAAGGAATGGCCACAGACCCAGCAATCCACCTTTCTCCGTACCCAGGTCTTGTGGTCTTCGGCTTCCCCAGAACCCCTACTGTATCCAGAGCCCTTGGCTGCTCAGAATAAAAGGTCGCTGCTCAGGGCACAGAGCCAGCAGCTGAAGGAAATTACCGGGTTTTACTTCTGGTCTTGTTACTAACTAGCTGGCCTTGGGCTAAAAACAGACAAAGCTAACATTTATGGAGCATTTACCAGGCACTGCTTTAGCACTCATTTAATACAGCAATCCTATGAGACAGGAACTATTATCTCTCCCATTTTACAGATGAGGAAACCAAGGCACAGAGCATTACATAATTTACACAAAAATCATATAAAAATCATATAAAAAATCGTATCTTAGGTCAGGCTTCCTGAGCAAAAGTCTCTGAGTCAGGAGGTTTGGTGGAGAGTACTCTCTGTAGGGAATGGAGGGAGCAGGACTGAGTGCAGCTGAACAGTGATGCGACCCCACAAAGGCTTCAGCCCATTCCACCTGCACGGGGAGCTCTGGGGCTGGGGGCCATTCAGAGCTGTCCCTCCTTGAGACAAGGGGGCTGGACGCTTATACCCCCATAAACCAGTCGTTAAATGTGGGGTGCTGCCAAGGAGTGTGGCTAACCTGGCGTGAGCAGCTCCTGTGCACTAGCTGATGGGCACCTAGAGAAGGGCTCGGCATTCAGCAGCCCACCCCCCAGGCGGCTCACTCCTGAAGAGAAGATGTGGGGAACACCACAGCAGCCACCACAAATGGCAAGCGGCAGAACGGGGATCTGAACCCAGGCAGCCCGATGCTGAAATGGTGCTCCTTCCCACTCAGCTGCAGGTCCCGAAGTCGGTGGTCAGGCTGGGCAGAGAGGATGCGGATCAACACGGCAGGCCCTTCCCGCGTAAGGCCGGTTGCTCTTACTGAGCACTGCCAGGCACCTGCTAAGTGTTTAGATGCCTTAACATTTAAGTGTTGCAATACGACACAGGTACATTATCCCGATGTTAAAGGTGAGGAAACTGAGCTGTGGGGACTCTTAGTAACCTGTTCAACATCTCACAGCTCTCGAACGGCAGCCCAGCATCGAAACCCGGTGTGTCCTCCTCCAAAATAACCCACCACTCTGGCCTCCCAGCTGCAGGGCCGAGCCTCCTCACTGCTGTGATCCACTTTTCACATCTGCCCCTGTGGATCTGGGGACCCAGGAACGGGGCCAGTCACTTATACTCCCTGAGACTCCATTTCCTCCCCTGCCAGCTGGGGGTGGTAGTAGTTATTTACCCCCGAAGGGTAAGAAAACACTGAGGGGATAGATGTGGGGAAGGAGGCAGTTATCAGGGATTCACAGGGGACACCATCCTGGTGGACCGAAAGGGTTTTAGAGAAAGGAGAACCACCTTCAACTCTTGGAAAGAGAAACCTTTGAAAACCAACAAAATGCAAAAGTGACCTGTGAAATGAAGACAATATTTGCAAACCACATATCCGATAAGGAGCTAATATCCAAAATAGATAAGGAACTCACACAACTCAATAGCAAAAAAAAAAAAAAAAAATCCAATTTAAAAATGGGCAGAGAGGGGCGCCTGGGTGGCTCGGTCAGTTAAACATCTGCCTTTGGCTCAGGCCATGATCCCAGGGTCAGGGGATGGAGCCCCTGCTCGGTGGGGAGTCTGCTTCTCCCTTGCCCTCTGCCTGCCACTCCCCCTGCTTGTGCGCTCTCTCTCTCGCTGTCAAATAAATAAATTTTTAAAAAATCTTTAAAAATGGGCAGAGGAACTTAATAGACATTCTTCCAAAGAAGACATACAAATGGCCAACAGACAGATGAAAAGGTGCTCAACATCACTCATCATCAGAGACATGCAAATCAAAACCACAATAAGCTATACCTCACACCTGTAGAATGGCTCTCATCAAGAAGACAAGAGATAACAAGTGTTCGTGAGGATGTGGAGAAAAGGGTACACTTATCCACTGTTGGTAAGAATGTAAATTGGTGCTGCCACTGTGGAAATCATTATGGAGGTTCCTTGAAAAACTGAAAACAGAACTACCATATGATCCAGCGAGCATACTTCTGAGAATAGATCCAAAGGAAATAAAAACAGGATCCCGAAGAGATCTCTGCACTCCCATGTTCACTGCACATTATTCACAACAGCCACAATATGGAAACAACCTAAGTGTCCATCAACAGATACGTGGACAAAAAAGATGCGGTATGTACATATGATAGAGTATTATTCAGTCATGAAAAAGAAGGCAATCGTGTCATTTGTGACAACATGGGCTGGACTTTGAGGGCATTATGCAAAGTGAAATAAGTCAGACAGAGAACAACAAATACTGCATGGTGAAATCATGCTATGCTAAGTGAAATCTTAAAAAAAAAAAGTCAGAATCATAGAGATAGAGAGTAGAAAAGCAGGTGCCATAGGTGCCAGGGGCTGGGGGGTGGGGATGTAGCAGGAGATTGGTAAAAGGGTACAAACTTTCAGCTATAAGATGAATAAGGTCTGAGGACCTAATGTAAAATATAAGGACTAGAGTTGATAACACAGTAGTGCATAACTGAAATCTGTGAGGTGATGGATGTGGTAATTAACTAGCTGGGGAGAATCCTGTAACAATGCCTATGTGTATCAGGTCACCACATAGTACACTGTAGATATCTAATAATTTTATATGTCAATTATACATCAATAAAGCTAAATTAATTTTTAATAAGAGATGCCACCTTTGGGCATATGGTCACATTAATAGCTTTTCAGATGGACAAAGGATTTACTGTTAAATGAAAGATGAAGTAGCAAGACAGTAGGCATTTATGTCCCATTTTGCAAAAAAAAAATAATAAGGGCGCCTGGGTGGCTCAGTCGTTAAGCGTCTCCCTTTGGTTCAGGTCGTGATCCCAGACTCCTGGGATCGAGCCCCGCATCGGGCTCCCTGCTCTGCTTCTCCTTCTCCCACTCCCCCTGCTTGTGTTTCCTCTCTTGCTGTGTCTCTCTATGTCAAATAAATAAATAAAATCTTTTTTAAAAATAACAATAATAATAAAATATTAGTATCTGTATTGATAAAATGTCAGGGCTGGCTGGGGAGACTACACCAAAGGATTAAAATGCTGGTTTTCTCTGAAATGGAGAGAGGGTTACAAGGGGCTTCCATATTATATGTTTCTGAACATATGGTCTGATTTTCTATAATGAAATTCTACAATGAATCTATACGATATGAATTTTTTACAATGAACATTCATGAGTTCTATAAAATCCCCAAATAAAGATATTTTTAAAATGAGATTCTCAGTTTACAACATACAATCAAGACCGTCCAATTCAGCAACACTTAATGCACCTAATGATGGGCCAGGCCCTCACCTGAGTGGAGAGGCAGCTTCTATATAGAAGAACAGAGGAGACAGGGAGCTGGGTGGCCTTGGGAAAATCACCTAACTTCTCTGAGCTTCACTCTCCTCTTTTCAAAACACAGATGTGACCATAACTGTGATGCAAATGAAGGCACAGACCTAGAGGTTCTGGGCACGTGGTCCTCACCAGGAACCATCTCACACGGTCCCTGAACAGCCCCGCTGGGTGGGTACCCTGAGTGCCTCCATTTTACAGAGGAAGAAACTG
>NW_027701793.1:0-344 GCF_054177405.1 Leptonychotes weddellii | reverse complement strand
AGAAGTAATGGTATAAGGAGCAAGGAAGAACTTCCATTTCCAACAGGATGGATTAAGAGGGAGAGGACTTACATTTTCCCTTAAAAAATTAGAAAACAGGACAAATTGTGTGACACCATTTTTAAACACTGGATGACAGGGAAACACAGGAGGCAAATCTAACAATTTTCCCAACCAACTTTCTTTTTTTTTTTTTTTTTTAAAGATTTTATTTATTTATTTGACAGAGACACAGCGAGAGAGGGAACACAAGCAGGGGGAGTGGGAGAGGGAGAAGCAGGCTCCCCACGGAGCAGGGAACCCGATGTGGGACTCGATCCCAGGACCCTGGGATCATGACCTGA
>NW_027701792.1:0-344 GCF_054177405.1 Leptonychotes weddellii | reverse complement strand
CAAACCCCTGCAGATGCTTCTGCGGGTTCTGTGCCACGTGGGCTGCCGTTCAGACACATATTTGTCCTGGACAGCCCGCCTCCTCCCCAGGCCCTAAAACTGCTCCAAAGGGGGGCCCACCGAGTTTCCACTAAAACAAGGAAAAGGAATCACTCCGAGGTCAGCGCTGGGATTTGGGCTGCAGGGAGGTGTCTGCAGCGAGAGAGCAGGCTGTCCTGACTCCGGGGACTGCCCCACCGTGCAGAGTCCCTGCAGAGAGAGAAGACCACAGACTCTTCCTTCTGGAAATTCAAGCGTACAGCGGCACTGCCGGAGGATGGTGGGGGTCCCCCCTTCCCCACCCG
>NW_027701791.1:0-344 GCF_054177405.1 Leptonychotes weddellii | reverse complement strand
TATGACTGGATTTGATTTACTAATATTTTTAAAGGATTTTTGAATATAATTTGTGAAGATGTTGTTTGTAAATTTATTTTCTTATAATGTCCTTGTCTGAATATGATAATGAGTAATATTAGCCTTATAAAATAAATGAACATTTATTGCTAATAAATGAATAAATAAATAAATACCAATATTTATTGGTAACTTCCTAGAGTTTTCTGTTTTCTGAAAGATTTTGTTTAGGACTGGTATTAGTTTTAATTTAATTTAATTTTTATTTAAATTAGTTTTTATTTAAATGTCTATTGGAATTTACTGGTGATGCCATCTGGGCCTAAAGGTATTTTTTTTTTTTT
>NW_027701790.1:0-344 GCF_054177405.1 Leptonychotes weddellii | reverse complement strand
GGATAGGTGACCGCCCAGGAATCCCAGGTGCCATGGGCTCTTGTTTTGAGGCTATTTTCTTTGCTTTTTTCTTTCCCCTTTGGCCTCCCTTCCTCTCCCTGTGCCTCCACCACCCCCCTTTGCCCAACAAGCCTTCCTCCAAATACCCCCTGCCCTGCTGACCCTCACCCCTGCGCACCCAACCGCGGATCGCTGGCCCGATAGAGACGCCCGCTGCAGGGGCAGGTGACTCCAACCCAGCCCCTCCACCTCCAAGCCACAAGGCCCACCCTCACAGGAACCAGTGGGGTGCACTGGGGGCAATGGGGCTGGCGTGGGTAGGGAGAGGCGGCAGGCGCTACAGA
>NW_027701789.1:0-344 GCF_054177405.1 Leptonychotes weddellii | reverse complement strand
GCTTTTTTTTTTTTTTTTTTTTTAGATTTTATTCATTTATTTGAAAGAGAGAGGGGGAACACAAGCAGGGGAGGGGGCAAAGGGAGACAGAGAAGCGGGCTCCCTGGGGCTCAATCCCAGGACCTGGGATCATGACTTGAGCCCAAGGCAGAGGATTAACCAACTGAGGCACCCAGGTGCCCCCCCAAACCTTAGCTTTTTAACTGTGTATTCTTTCCAGCTTTACTGAGATATAATTGACATATAATATTGTGTAAGTTTAAGGTATACAATATGACAATTTGATACTTATATTGCAATATGATTATCACCACAGCATTAGCTAACACCTCTATCACATTACA
>NW_027701788.1:0-344 GCF_054177405.1 Leptonychotes weddellii | reverse complement strand
TGATGATGACAGCTTTGTAATAGAGCTGGAAGTCCGGAATTGTGATGCCACCGGCTTTGCTTTTCCAAAAAGAAGTATTTTATTTTGGTTTTGTTCTCTCCTCTTCTCATTATTTAGAATAATTATAAGTCACATAAATAATGACTCATTGGCTACCGGGCCCAGTGGAGAGTTGAAAGGACAAAACAAAGGGAATGTGTTAACATGACTCTTGGAAAGAGCACAGTTGAAATGCATGGTTTAGCATCTTACTGGAAACTGAATCTTAGCTCTTCACTTGACTTCTTTATGCCTCAGTGTAAGAGGAGAATTATAAAAATCAGTATTTCAGTTTATGGTAGTAG
>NW_027701787.1:0-344 GCF_054177405.1 Leptonychotes weddellii | reverse complement strand
AGCTGGCAGAAGGGAGGAAATCATAAAGACTGGAGTAGAGATCAATGAAATGGAGAAAAGAAAACCAATAGAGAAAATAAATGAAAGCAAAAGTTGCTTCTTTGAGAAGATCAATGCATCGGCATGCCTTGAACTGGATGGCCTAAGAAACTGACTCAAGTCACTCAAATCAGACACAAAGTTGGGGACGCTGCTCCCAAAAATAAAAAGGTCTATGAGAGCGTGCTGTGAACAACCGTACACCAACAACAGGGTCACCTCGATGAGGTGGACAAATTCCTGGAAACAGAAAACCCACCAATTCTAAGTCAGGAAGACGTGGACCAGCTGAATGGTCCTATAAA
>NW_027701786.1:0-344 GCF_054177405.1 Leptonychotes weddellii | reverse complement strand
CACATTTCATTGGCAAAAGCAATTCATATGTCCCCTCAAGTTTGACAGTGTAGTTTTGCATAGTCTTCTTTTAGAGAGGGCCCCCATAATGACAACAAGAAACTGGAATAGTTGGCAAAGAGAAATACTCTGCAGGTGGTTGAAAAAAGAGAAGGAGAGTGAATATCTCTACAGTTTACCTGGAACTTTATATGCTTTCTCATTTAGCTGTCATTACATCTTGACCACAACCTATGAGATACATATCGTTCTACTTTTGTTATAGCTGAGGATGCTGGGTTCAGGCCAACTCAGTAACCTACCTGAAGTTACAGAGTTATTGTGTATTAGAGCTGGTGTTTGCA
>NW_027701785.1:0-344 GCF_054177405.1 Leptonychotes weddellii | reverse complement strand
GGATTATTTTGGAAATACTGTTAGGGGGTTAAGTATGGGACCCCAAGTAAACCAGTGGAGATGAAGAGTGGTAGTCATTTGGTATCGTGATTAAAGTGACTTCATTGAACTCAGGCTGAAGGACGCTGAGTTGGTTCGGAGACACGAGGGATAACTTAGGGGGTAAACTGGAGCGTGTGGGGCTCTAGAAATAAACTCACTTGGGCTTCTGCCCTGCCCACCCATTAATCCTGTGACTTGAACCACGGGCACAACCTCCCAGAAATCCAGCTCACTTGTACACAGGTCTACGGATTCCTGCTTCTTGGGAATCCTGCGAAGAAGGGTGACTCACGGGTGGACGG
>NW_027701784.1:0-344 GCF_054177405.1 Leptonychotes weddellii | reverse complement strand
GCAGGTGGGCATCACCCAATTCACTGAGGGCCTCAAGAGAACAGAGGAAGGTTGGATTCACCTTCTCTCTGCCTAATTCCTTGAGCTGGAATAGTAAGCTTGTCCTGCCCTCCTTGGTGGTCCTGGTTCTCAGGCCTTCAGACTTGGACAGGAATCTACACCATCAGCTCTCCTGGTTCTCAAGCCTCCCAACTATACCCCCAGCTTTCCTGTGTCTCTAGCTTGCAGACGGCAGATTGTGTGACTCCTCAGCCTCCATAATCACATGAGCCATAATCATAATAAAGCAGGAAGGGAAAAATGAAGGGGGGGAAATCGGAGGGGGAGATGAACCATGAGAGACT
>NW_027701783.1:0-6311 GCF_054177405.1 Leptonychotes weddellii | reverse complement strand
AAAGAAAAATATGAAAATGTTGAGGCCTCATCCTTCCCACTAAAGTAGAGATGCTAACTTGAATAAATCCGTTCTAGACAGTGTGGCAGAGTGGGAAGAAAATAATTGGGCCCTAAGCTCCCAGTGAGCGTTAGGCTTAGGAATGGTACCGTACCCTCTGAGTGTAATCCTGTCAAGTCCTAGCTCGTGGCGTTCTCCCTTCTGCAATCTGAGATAGCCCATGTATACACCACTACAAAAATCAAATATACAAAATAATGAAGCAATGTCTGTAAATAATTCTACCAATACATCTAACGGAGGCTGACAGATGGGAGACAATGGGAGCTGGATCAGTGTATCCAGCCAGGGGATTTTGGCACTCCAGGCTGGGCACCAGAAACCCTATTTAGCCTGTTGTGTCAGCTTGGGGAAATAGTAAGGTTGAGTCTGGAATTAATATATGGACTCTTGGGGAAAATGTGGTGCCATTTGAGTATCCACAAGGTAGCCCCAAGAGAACTTGTTCAAAAAGTGCCGTATGTGAGAAACTTGAAGGGAAACTTAGAAAAAAGAGACACTTCTAACAGAGCTGTGGTAATAGTGGGGAAAGGGTAGCCAAACATCGTTGGTAGGACGGAAGGGAGAGCCGACTTCAGGCTAGTGAGTAGAACCGTGCAGGAGCTGTGGAATGGAGCAATAGCATGATTGACAGCGCTAATGGTGGGGCCATAAAATATCAGTAGGACTGGTAAGTACAACGGCAGCTGCAGGTTTCTGCTCAATGAAATCCAACTCCATTCAGCTGGAGAGCATTACTGTGCTCCGGTGATGGGCCAGGTATAGAATGCAACAGTTCCGGTGTAATCCTAGAGAGATACTTAGGATCTACAGAAGCTACACAGAGACAAGAGATTAAGTTTATTGGAGAGAGGGGGAATGTAAGAGAAGACAAACCAGAAGACATCTTACTGATTGGGGTTTTGAAGAATGCATGTTTTCTTCAAGAAAGAAAGAATATTTTCCAAGTACTTAAGGAAAAGAAGGACGTTTGAAACCAGGGACACAGGGAAGGCATTTTTCAGATCGGTATTGTTGTGTTAACGCACCATCCCAAACTTAAGGGCCAAAGATGATGGCAATAATTTATTTTGATTGTGAATCTAATTTGCTCAGAGCTAGTCAAGGATGGCTTAGCTCCAATGAAGCAGCTGCACCCGGGTCTGGGAATCCACTTTCATAATGGCGGACTCACAAATTGGTCCTAGCTCTAGGGTCGAAGCTCAGCCAGTCTGGGGGTTTTGACATAGCTGCTTGGAGTTCTTTGAAGTATGACAGCCTCGTGGCTGGTTTCAAGAGATTATTCAGAGCACATCAAGAAGCTATGTTACCTTTTATGACCTAGCCTAAGAAGTCCTATAGCTCACTTCTACCATAATCTTAAACTAATCCAGATTCGAGAGTGGAGAACGTAGACTCCACATATCAACTGGAAGTGTGTTAAGCCACATGTAAGAAAATATTATTGTGAATGCCTTTGGAAAATACAATTTGCTTTGGGCACTGAAGAATGAAACACCATGGCTTATTCAAGGAATAGTTCATAACATAGGCATTTCTTCCTTTCTAAAACAGTAAGCAATAAAGACTTTTATTTGTTTATGGAGGAGAAGGATTCCCATATTAAGTCCAGCTAGGCAAATATAAAAATCTTTGGGCCTTAATATTTTATTTTTCAAACAAATATAATCATACTTCCTTTGCCTACTATCAGAATGCTCTCCCTTCACTCCCAGCTACATTGAAATATAATTGACATATAACATTGTATAGGTGTAAGGTATACAATGTGATGATTTGATACACTTATATATGGTGAAATGATTATCCTAGTAGAGTTGTTAACATCTCATCCCCTCACATAATCATTATTTTGTGTTTTTTTTTTTTTTTTTTTGCTGTGAGAACATTTGATATCTACTGTCTTAGCAAATTTCTGGTATATAATACAGTATTGTTAACTCCAGTCACTGTGCTGTGCATTGGATTTCCAAGATTTATTCATCTTGATTGGAATATTATAACTTTTGACTGATATCACCCTATTTCCCACACCCCATAGCCCCCTGGCAACCATCAATTTACTTTCTGTTTCAGTAAGTTCAGGATTTTTAGATTCCACATACAAGTGGAGTACACGTGTAGTATTTGCCTTTCTCTGTCTGACTATTTCACTTAGCATAATGCCTTCAAGATACATCCATGTTGTTGCAAATGACAGGATTTCCTTCTTTCCCATGGCTAACTAATATTCCATTGTACATATGTATATCTGTCTATTTATCTTACATCTTCTCTATCCATTCATCCATTGATGGACACTTAGGTTGTGTCCATATCTTGGCTATTGTGAGCAATGCTACAATGAACATGGGAATTCAGATATCTCTTTGAGATCCTGATTTAATTTCATCTGGATATATACACCCAGAAGTGGGCTTGCTGGATCATACGGTAGTTATATTTTTAATTTTTAAGGAACTTCCATATTGTTTTCTATAGTGGCTATACCAGTTTACATTCCCACTAAGAGTGCTAAAGGGCTCTCTTTCTCCACATCCTTGACAACACTTCTTTACTTTTGATTATAGCCATTTTAACAGGTATGAGGTGATAGCTCACTGTGGCTTTGATTTGCATTTTCCTGATGATTAGTGATGTTGAACGCCTTTTCATGTATCTGTTGGTCATTTGATGCCTTCTTTGAAAGAATGTCTATTTAGTTCCTCTGTTCATTTTTTTTAATGTTTCTTTTTTAATATTTTATTTATTTGAGAGAGAGAGAGAGAGAACAGAGGGAGAGGGAGAAACAGACTCCCCACTGAGCAGGGAGCCCGATGTGGGCCTCGATCCCAGGACCCTTGGATCATGACCTGATCCAAAGGCAGACGCTTAACTGACTGAGTCACCCAGGTGCCCCCCTCTGTTCATTTTTAAATTGGATTAAAATTTTTTTTTGCTATTGAGTTGTATGAGCTCCTTATATATTTTGGATACTAATCCCTTATCAGTTAGATTGTTTGTAAATATTTTCTACCATTCTGTAGGTTGATTTTTCATTTTTTTGATTGTTTCTTTTACTGGGTAAAGCTTTTTAGTTTGATGCAGTCCCATTTATTAATTGTTGCTTGCTTTTCTTGTGCTTTTGGTGTGATATCCAAACATAATTGCCAAGACCAATGCCAAGGAGATTTTTCCCTATTTTTATTTTAGGAATTTTATGGTCTTAATCTTTTTATTGAAGTCTTTAATCCATTTCAAGTTAATTTCTATGAGTGGTGTAGGATAAGGATCCAATATCATTCTTCTGCACATGATTATCCAGTTTTTCCAACACCATTTATTGAAGAGACTATCCTTTTCTCATTGAGTATTCTTGGTTTCCTTATCAAACAGTAATTGACTGTATATGCAGTCAATTTTATTTCTAGGTTCTCAATTCTGTTCCATGATTCAGATGTCTATTTTTATGCCACCACTATGATTTGATAACTATGGCTTTGTATATGGTTTGAAACCAGAAAGTATGATGCCTTCAACTTTGTTCTTCTTTCTCAGAATTGCTTTGACTATTTGGGGTATTTTGTGGTTCCATATGAACTTCATGATTATTTTTTCTATTTCTGTGAAAAATGCCGTGGAATTTTGTTAAGGATTGCATTGAATCTGTAGATCTCTTTGGGTGGTATGGACATTTTATCAATATTAATTCTTCCAATCCATGAATATGGGATATCTCCATTTGTGTCATCTTCAATTTCTTTCATCAAGGCCTTACAGTCTTCAATGCACAGATCTTTCACCTTCTTCATTAAATTTATTCTTAAGTATTTTATTGTTTCTCTTTATTTCTTTTTCAGATATTTAGTTGGTGTCTAGAAACACAACTGATTTCAGTATTTTGATATTGTATCCTGTAACTTTACTGGGTTCATTGATTAGTTCTAACAGTTTTTGGATGGAGTCATTAGGGTTTTCTTTTTTTTTTAAAAAAGATTTTATTTATTTATTTGACAGAGAGAGAGGCAGGGAGAGAGGGAGCACAAGCAAGGGGAGCAGCAGAGGGAGAAGCAGGCCTCCTGCGGAGCAGGGAGCCCGATGCGGGGCTCGATCCCAGGACCCTGGGATCATGACCTGAGCTGAAGGCAGACGCCTAACGACTGAGCCACCCAGGCGCCACCAGGGTTTTCTATATATAAGATAATATTATTTACAACAGAGACCATTTTACTCTTTCCAATTTAGATTATTTTTATTTCTTTTTCTTGTCTGATTGTTCTGACTAGGACTTCTAGTATTATATTGAATAGGAGTGGTGAGATTGAGTACCCTAGTCTTGTTCTTGATCTTAGAGGAAAAGCTTTCAACTCTTTATCTTTGAGTATGATGTTAGCTGTGGGGTTGTCATATATGGCCTTTATTATGTTGAAGTATGTTCCTTTTATACCCATATTATTGAGAGTTTTTGTCATGAAGGGATATTGTATTTTGTCAAGTACTTTTTCTGCATCTATTGAGGTGATCATATGATTTTTATCTTTTATTTTATTAATGTGGTTTATCACATTTATTAATTTGTATATGTTGAACTATCCTTGCACCCCAGGGATAAATACCATTTGATCATGGTGTATGATACTTTTAATAGACTCTTGAGAACTTTTCCATGTATATTCCCCAGGTCTTTACTTCATTCACTTCTACTCTGCTTTTTGTTATTTCCTTCCTTCTGCTAACTTTGGATTAATTCCTTCTTCTTTTTCTAACTCCTTGAAGTGAAATTTAGGTTGCTGATTTGAGATCTTTCTTTTTTTCTTAGTTTAGGCATTTATCATTATAAACTTCTCTCTTGGAACTGCTTTTGCTGCACTATAATTTTTGGAATGTTGTGTTTCCATTTTCATTTGTTTTGAGATTTTTTTAAATTTACTTTTTGACTTCTTGATTCATTGGTTGTTCTGGAGAGTGTTATTTAATTTCCACATCTCCAAGAATTTTCAGCTTTCCTCCTGTAATTGATTTTTAGTTTCATACCATTGTGGTCAGAAAAGATACTTGCTATGATTTCAGTCTTCCTTTGCTAATACTTATTTTGTGACTGATCAATAATTTATCCTGGAGAATGTCCCATGTGTGCTTGAGAAGAATGTGTTTGTATTCTGATGCTGTTGGTTGCAATGTTTGGTATGTGTCTGTCAGGTCCATCTGGTCTAAAGTATGGCTTAAGTGCAATGTTTCTTTACTGATTTTCTGTCCAGATGGTCTATACATAGTTGAAAGGGGTACTGACCTCCTCTACTCTTATTGCATTGTTCTCTATTTCTTCCTTCAGATCTGTTAATATTTGCCTAATATATTTAGGTGGTCTGACATTGGGTGCATATATGTTTACAATTGTTATATCCTCTTGATGAATTGACCCCTTTATTGTTATTATTATGTAAAAACTTTGTCTCTTGTTATGGCTTTGAGTTAAAAATCTTTTGTCTTCTATAAGTGTAGCTACCCCCCCTCTCTTTTGGTTTCCATTTCTGTAGAGTATCTTTTTTCATTTTTTCACTTTGAGCCTATGTATATGTTTCCTTAAAGCTGATATGAGTCTTAGTAAGCAGCATTTAGTTGGGTCTTGTTTCTCTATCCATCCAGCTGGTCCATGAATGGAGAATTTAATACATTTACATTTAGAGTAATTATTGATATTAAGGACTTACTAATGCCATCTTACTGTTTTCTGGCTTTTTCTAGATTCCTCATTCCTTTCTTTCTCTCTTGCTGTTTTCCTTTGTGAATTGATTTTCTATAGTGGTATGCTTTGATTCCCTTCTGCTTATCTTTTGTGAATCTACTGTTGTTTTTTGCTATGTGGTTACAATGAGGTTCACATAAAATACCTTACAGATATAACACTCTATTTTATTCTTTCTTTTTTTATTATTTTTATTATTATTATGTTATGTTAATCACCAGACATTACATCATTAGTTTTTGATGTAGTGTTCCATGATTCATTGTTTGCGTATAACACCCAGTGCTCCATGCAGAACATGCACTCCCTAATACCCATCACCAGGCTAACCCATCCTCCCACCCCCTTCCCTCTAGAACCCTCAGTTTGTTTTTCAGAGTCCATCGTCTCTCATGGTTCATCTCCCCCTCCGATTTCCCCCCCCTTCATTCTTCCCCTCCTGCTATCTTCTTTTTCTTTTTTTTAAACCTATAATGTATTATTTGTTTCAGAGGTACAGATCTGTGATTCAACAGTCTTGCACAAT
>NW_027701782.1:0-344 GCF_054177405.1 Leptonychotes weddellii | reverse complement strand
CTCGCTCTGACCCACCCCCCTCTCATGCTCTCTCTCTGTCTCATTCTCTCTGTCAAATAAATAAATAAAATCTTAAAAAAAAAAAAAACTTAGCTCCTTTAATATTGTATTGAGAAGTTTTAACTTTAAGTAATCAAGGACCTGATAAAGACAAAACATAAGTTTCGGTTTTCCGGGCAGTCAAAAGAGAAAAAAAAAACAAAACTTTGTTTACATTTTCTTTTCAAGAACAGACCAACAATCCAAGAAAACTTTCTTTTTTTTTTTTTTAAGAGAGAAAAGCAGAATTTCAATCTTATACCAGTGCACTTTTAAAATCCATTTCAATCTTAGTCCATCCTGAC
>NW_027701781.1:0-344 GCF_054177405.1 Leptonychotes weddellii | reverse complement strand
GGTTACTTACAGTGACACGAGTGTTATGTAGTTGTGTCCATGGATGAGGTGAACTCAAGGTCCTCCTATTTCACCATCTTTCTTGGAAGTCCCTTAGTTGGTGTGTTTTGCCTTGAATCCTGCTTTTTCATATATTAATGTTGTTCATCTGTTCTCTTACAGTTAGCATTTGCCTGGTATATATTTTTCTCTTGCAAGCGGAATATGGCTGGATTTTTTTTTAACCCAATCTTGGAGTTTCTAAGACTCTAAGGGGAATTTAGCCTGTTTACATTTACTGTAATAATACATTAGGTCTGATTCCTGACATTTTATGCATTCTAATTCTTTACTGCCTTCCCTTA
>NW_027701780.1:0-344 GCF_054177405.1 Leptonychotes weddellii | reverse complement strand
TTACATGATCCAAGATCAGAAACTCTGATGGGAATAGTTAGTGTTTATTGAGCATTCTCCATGAGTGGGCCATTCATGGTTCTGAGCACATTACCACAACCCATTTTATGTAGCTTCTGTTGCTCCTACTTGATAGACAATGGAGCAGTCTCCATTTCTAAGCCTGTGTTTCTCTCTGTGTGAATGAAGAGTCCCACCATCTGATTTTTCAAAGGCATTCTCACCACCATCACCACCACTACCATCACCATCATCACCACCATCACCACCACGACTACCACCACGACTACCATCACCACCACCACCACTACCATCACCACCATCACCACCACGACTACCATCAC
>NW_027701779.1:0-344 GCF_054177405.1 Leptonychotes weddellii | reverse complement strand
AGGTAACCAGTCACCAAGGTTCATTCTGTCTCTAAAATAGTGCCTCAAATCCACCCATTTGTCTCCTCCGTAAAGCCTTCCCTGTCTACTGTGACAGCTGCATATCCTTCCCCACCCCCCGCAACAGTAGCCAGAGGAACCTCTGGGCATATGTGTAGGAGTGTCACACCCAGAACCCTCGGGGCTCCTCTGCAGGGCAGCGCGAACAGCATTATCGGGCCTGCACTGCAGAGAAGTTGAGTGTCCGACTTGGCATCTGTCTCCAGTCTCCCCGCCGGAGCTCCGTGGGCCACTCTCGGCCCTTCCCTGAAGCCCCTTCCCATCCCACGGCTTTGCTTCTGAGC
>NW_027701778.1:0-344 GCF_054177405.1 Leptonychotes weddellii | reverse complement strand
GCAGGTGGGCATCACCCAATTCACTGAGGGCCTCAAGAGAACAGAGGAAGGTTGGATTCACCTTCTCTCTGCCTAATTCCTTGAGCTGGAATAGTAAGCTTGTCCTGCCCTCCTTGGTGGTCCTGGTTCTCAGGCCTTCAGACTTGGACAGGAATCTACACCATCAGCTCTCCTGGTTCTCAAGCCTCCCAACCATACCCCCAGCTTTCCTGTGTCTCTAGCTTGCAGACGGCAGATTGTGTGACTCCTCAGCCTCCATAATCACATGAGCCATAATCATAATAAAGCAGGAAGGGAAAAATGAAGGGGGGGAAATCGGAGGGGGAGATGAACCATGAGAGACT
>NW_027701777.1:0-344 GCF_054177405.1 Leptonychotes weddellii | reverse complement strand
TAGCAACTTCATATATATTTTCACCAGCAAAAGGTAGATATTGCATGTGAACTTAACCATTTATTCAATTGTGCCTGGGGCCTGGACCAGGATGAGGCAAGTGAGGCGCTCACCTCAGGAGGAAAATTTAAGGGGGAGGAGGAGACACCAAAAAATTCAATAATCAAGAAAAATAATATTTCAATGCAATAATCTTAAGAAATCAAAATTAATGCAAAAAATCCATGATGATTAAAATATCAATTTTTTTGGTTTTGTTTTAGAGAGTGAGTACGCGTGCATGAGTGGGAGGTGGTGTGGAAGGGGCAGAGGGAGAGGGAGAGAGAGAATCTTTTTTTTTTTTT
>NW_027701776.1:0-344 GCF_054177405.1 Leptonychotes weddellii | reverse complement strand
GGGAGTGGGGAGGAAAGGGCAGAGGGAGAGGGAGAAGCAGGGAGCCTGATGATGTGGGGCTCGATCCCAGGACCCCAAGATCATGACCTGAACCAATGTCAGATGCTTAACCGACTGAGCCACTCAGGAGCCCCAAAGTACTGGATTTTTTTTTTTTAAGGCATATGCCATAGGACAAGCTTATTAAGAAACGTGTAGGCTTATGTGCAGTGTTAACCACTGGCTCCATTAGTGTTTGAGCAGCTATTCAAAATCCTTCTTTAGCTGTGTAATGTGATACCACTTATTTATTGGCTTATGTTAAAGTTAACACTTTCAAATTTATAAGAAAAAGTCTTAATTTT
>NW_027701775.1:0-344 GCF_054177405.1 Leptonychotes weddellii | reverse complement strand
CCTGCTTCTCCCTCTGACCCTCCCCCCTCTCATGTGCTCTCTCTCATTCTGTCTCAAATAAATAAATAAAATCTTAAAAAAAAAAAAAAATAAATAAATAAATAAAATAAAATAAAAAAGATTTTCTTTTTAAGTAATCTCTACACACAAACTGGGGCTCGCACCCACAACCGCGAGATCAAGAGTCGCATGCTCTACCGAGTGAGCCAGCCAGGCATCCCAATATGAATATCCTTTGACTCACAAAAACAACTTCTAAAAATTAATCTTAAGGAATAATCACAAGTTTGTGCAAAGATTATTCCACAAAAATGTTCATCCCAGCTTTTTTTAATTTTAATTTT
>NW_027701774.1:0-344 GCF_054177405.1 Leptonychotes weddellii | reverse complement strand
GGTGGCCGAAGCCCCTGCATCCTGGCCTCTGGGGCCATCTTAGGTCTGTTGGAGGGATCGCTCAGGCTGGACAGCGCCTCTGGACGGGAGAGGAGGGGCGTCCTAACCAATTCTTTCCAGGGGAGGGCTTTAGAGGGTGTGGCCAGACACTGCTTTCTTCACTGGGAGATGTTAGGCCCCCCCACAATGCCTGAGTGGCCAGAGCTGCGGTTCTGGGGTTCTTTGGGTTGGAGGTGTGCAGGGGATAGGGGTCTGCTTTCTGGGGAGAGTCCACAGCATTCAGCAGGTTGTTGCAAGGACCTTAAAGCCTCACCGCTACCCTGGTGTCCCCCAGCCTTAGGACC
>NW_027701773.1:0-344 GCF_054177405.1 Leptonychotes weddellii | reverse complement strand
TATAATTGTTAATTTTTAATAAATTAGCCATTTCACTTTAAAATTACTTTTGTTAACATTTTTGTGATTTTTTTAAGCTAAGGCTCTGTAAGAGAAAAACGTTGTTCCTAAATATATTCAATGTATATTCAAAATGTATAAATAGTTCTTTTTTTAAAAGATTTTTTATTTATTCATTTGAAAGAGAGAGAAAGAACGAGAGTATGAGCAGGGGAAAGGGTCAGAGGGAGAAGGAGAAGCAGACTCTCCACTGAGCAGGGAGCCCAACGTGGGGCTCGATCCCAGGACCCCAGGATCATGACCCGAGCTGAAGGCAGACACTTAACTGAGCCACCTAGGCACCC
>NW_027701772.1:0-6311 GCF_054177405.1 Leptonychotes weddellii | reverse complement strand
AAAGGAGAACATCTGTGACATCCCAAGTCAATATCATTTCTTTCCTTACCACTTTGGTTTCCTATTTACTGTGGGTCTGTGTTTCTGGAGGTAGGGTGGGCTGGTTGGGGTGTGTCATACTTTCACACTCCTTGTATTCTTGGGACCTTTGAGGGCTCTTGGTGTTCTTCCTCTTTTGAGCAAGGCAGTTGCCTTTTCCCTTTTTCCTCCTTCTTTTGGGCTGTTTGTGCCAGAGCACAACAACAAACTTTTCTGTCTGCCAGAGCCTGCTGGTGGGGCCTTCCTAGACATGTACATTAAGATGCAGCATAATCTAGTGGTGAAGAGTGTGGATTTGGTGTCAGAGTCCTGATGGTTGTCATGGTAACCCAGTCATTAACATGGCTAATAGGTAATGCTTGAGAAGCAGGCCATTGCCAGGGTCTTGGGAATCCTTGTTTAGTCCACAGCTTTATAGACTCAATTGATTTTCTGTAATTAGTGTAACTCATTTTATCCTTGTAAGCACTGAATTATGCCTTTTAATAATAAAAAAATGATGCATAAAGAGAGAAAAGTAAAATGAATTATGGGAAAAAAATTTCAACATACAATAATTTTAGCAATAAGATAGTAGTGACATTCACAGGGACTCAAGGAGCTGGTTATATCATCTGACTCTCATTCCAATGTCTTGTCCATCAGACCATGATTGTGCTTTGTGGACCTATAGTATCTTAATATTCTGGGGTTTAATGACAACACTGACATCTAGTTCATGTACATCTCCTAAAGGAAGCAGGAAGTAACCCTGTACTAATGATATATGTGAATTGGGAAATATTTAGAAAATACAAATGAGTGTTGCTTGAAGTCTAGAGTCAGAACCGCAGCGTGAATGGGAATGCTGGGAGGGAAGGTAAGAAGGAAGGAGTAAAGGGAAGAGGGACTGCTACTTTAACCTCCAGACCGAGCTTTCCAGACGTTTGCATAGCATAAGAAATACATCAAGGACAGGCAGCCTCGACTGAAATTTTCTCGGCTGACTTGCCTCTAGTCTATGGTGTCCGTTTCTCCTCCTTCCCGTCCTCCTCTTCCCCCTCCCTTGTCCTTCTCTCCACCCTCCTCCCCCTTCTTTCTCCTCCTCTCTTCCTCGTCAGCCTGCTCCTCCCACAACATACACAAAGCAGAGTGGGAACAACCACCAAGGTCCGTTCAGAGCAGGCAGGGAGCCATCTCAGTCTTATGGAATCTTCCATTCTCAACTAAAGAGAATGTGTGTGTATGTGCACACGCACAGACACACATTCAGGGTTTAAAGAAAAAACAGGATCTTGTATGCAGCTTTTTTTATTGTAAAAGTTGTACTTGCTCATTGAGAAAAACATGTAGGATTTACTAGAGATAAAATAGGATCACGTTTGCAGAACATGTAGGATTTACTAGAGAGAGAATAGGATCACGTTTGCAGCTTTTTTCTGATTATAGAAGTTATATTTGCTCATTGAGAAAAACCTGTAGGATTCAGAAAAGATAAAATATAACTTATCTAGAAACCTATAATTTAGATGTTCAGTTGTGTTTCTGTAGGTTTGTTCATAGTTAAAAAAATTTTTTTTTACAAAGGATTAAGAATTTATTTTTGCAGTTCAAAGGCGGCTCTACAATTCTGCAGGATTATTAATTAGCACTCCTTACTTTAAAATTTTCTATGCACAAATATATATGTACATACAATTTTAATTTTAAATTACATTTACATTTTAAATTTAGCCATGTGTTGTGAATAACTTTCAATGTCAGTAAATATATTTGTACCTCATTTTGTAAAAATGTGTAAAACAAATTCTTTTCATGTTTCAAATTTTAATCTCTATTTTTCTGATTTCAAAGGTAAAACATCCTTGTAAAAATCAAGCAAAATAGAAATGTATAACATAGGTAATAAAATTGTCTTTGCATCTCCTTCACCTGTCAAATCTGTGGGAATATTCTCTATTTATAGCTTGGAGAACATTCCTTCAGAAGAGTTTTCTTTAGGGACACACACATATATTCCACTGCAAAAATGAGACCATACTAAAACATATTATTCTACGTATATCTTCTAATTCTATCACATGCCTACAGTGTTTGCAGGTTGCTCTTTTTACTTAGCAATGAATTGTGAACGTATTTCAGGTCAATAAATATATTTTTACATCATTTTTTGAATCACTCATTATTCAAGATTTCTTTCTTAGTTAAAATTTTTGACTAAGATTTTTCTTCTGATTACAAACTATATATGCTTGCTGTAAAAGTTCAAATGATGCAAAAATTATATAAATTAGGAAGTAGAATTTTCCTGTATCTCTCCCCTCCCTTATCAAGCTAGCTCTTGGTGTCTATTCTTCCTGTTATTTTCTTTGCAAAATACTAATCTCTCATTCTCTCTCTCTCATTCTGTGTGTGTGTGTGTGTGTATGTGCACAAAATGGGATCATATAGGGTATATTGTGTAGCAACTTGCTTTTTTTCTTAACAATATATATTAGATATCTTTCCATGACAGTACATATAGTTCCACCTAATTTCCTTTAATCCAGTTAGAGGATTCCATTGTATGAATGTACAATTTTTAATTTAACCAATCAGCTATATATGTGTTTTAGGTCCTTTAAAAGTTGTTCACTGTTACAAATTGTGCTGAGTGGATATTTTTCACATATATCTTTACTTAAGTGTTCCCATTATTTTTGTGTGATAAATTTTTTTTAAAGATTTTATTTATTTATTTGAGAGAGAGAATGAGAGACAGAGAGCACGAGAGGGAAGAGGGTCAGAGGGAGAAGCAGACCCCCCGCTGAGCAGGGAGCCCGATGCGGGACTCGATCCCAGGACTCCAGGATCATGACCTGAGCCGAAGGCAGTCGCTTAACCAACTGAGCCACCCAGGCGCCCTGTGTGATAAATTTTTATGAGTGAAACTGGTGTCTCAAAGAACATGCACATTTCATTTATTTATTCATTATCAATGTTGTTTCAAATCAATAATTTTAATGATTACATAAATTCTCAGATTTTTTTGAATAATCTGTTTATTTGTATAGACACACACATATATGCTTATTTAAATATTATAACCATTAAGTACAAAATCGGAAGTGATAATTATCCTATCAGTCAAAAATAACCATCACTAACACTGACTATATACCATTCATCAGTATATGCATATACACAGGGAGGAGAGATATAGTGTAGGTAATAATTTTATAAATATTGGTTATTACTATGTGTGGATATTTAAACAAAATTTTGAATTTTATCTGATTTAGCTAAAGTTTAATTGAAATGAATCCATAAACTATATTGAACTTAAGGTATATATCATTATATCTTATTTTTTTTCCTCTGAAAGATTTCACCAAGGTTAAGAATACAGTTTAAAAAATTTTTTTTTAAGATTTTATTTATTTGTGAGAGAGACAATGAGAGACAGAGAGCATGAGAGGGAGGAGGGTCAGAGGGAGAAGCAAACTCCCTGCTGAGCAGGGAGCCTGATGTGGGACTCGATCCCGGGACTCCAGGATCATGACCTGAGCCGAAGGCAGTAGCTTAACCAACTGAGCCACCCAGGCGCCCAAGAATACAGTTTAAAGTCTTTATTTTTAATTATGTATTTTTGATTTTAGCAACAGTTGAACTCTTGCTATAGAAATAATCTCATGTCTAATATGTATTACTTAAAATTTTAATTTGTCAATATTTATGCCATCTATTTTCCTCATATTTAGAAGGAGCATGCACATTTTAAATTTGTCTTCAAAAGCATGAAGCAATTTATCATTCCACCACAGGTGTAGAGAATGACAATTTTCCACACCCTCTGCAACACTGTATTTCATCAAGATATTTAAAGAAATGTTTGTCCCCTAACCCCATCAAAATCACACATGTAAATCCTAGGTTTTTAAGAACAGAAGCTGACCATTGTTCTTATTGGTAGTGTTGCTGATAGTAGTGGTATATTTGTGTTTCTGCTTATTTTTGCAACTGCCTAGAACTCTTTTTGCTTTTGCATTTTCTTTGCTGCTCTTCCTGTGTGGTAATTACTTTTCTAAATTCATGTCTATGCTCAAATATTGAAACCAGGGATTTATAGAGATGAGCATTATTGCAACTTTATCCTTATGCATATTCTGAGCTATTTTTTTTTTAAGTAAGCTCCACGGGCGTGGAGCCCAGTGCTGGGCTTGAACTCACTACCCTGAGATCAAGACCTGAGCTAAGGTCAAGAGTCGGTGGCTTATGAGATGTCCCTCAATGGATGACTGGGTAAGGAAGATGTGGCTCATATATACAATGGAATATTACTTAGCCATCAGAAAGGATGAATATCTACCATTTACATCGACATGGATGGAACTGGAGGGTATTATGCTAAGTGAAATAAGTCAATCAGAGAAACACAATTATCATATGGTTTCACTCCCATGTGGAATATAAGAAACAGCATGGAGGATCATAGGGGAAGGGAGGGAAAACTGAATGGGAAGTCATCAGAGAGATGAAAAACCATGAGAGACTCTTAACTACAGGAAACAAACTGAGGGTTGCTGAAAGGGAGGTGGGTGGGAGGATGGGGTAACTGGGTGATGGGAATTAAAGAGGGCAATGATATGATGAGTACTGGGTATTATATTCATCTAATGAATCATTGAACATTACATCAAAAACTAATGATGTACTATACCTTGGCTAATTGAATTTAAATAAAAAAATAAAATACAAAAAATAAAAAAAAGAGTCGGTGGCTTAACAGACCGAGCCATCCAGGCACCCCTGAACTATTTTTTTAGGATGAACTCCTCAACATAGGATTGATTGCTGGATGAAAGGGGATAAGTATATTATAGAGCCAAAAGTTTTACTTATATGCATGTAACTCCCAAGTTTATCTCTTGTCCAGACTCCTCTGAGTTTTAGACCTGATAATAAGCAACCTGTTTTTCACCTTAACATTTCAAACTCAAGATGTCCAAAACTAAACTCATCATTTCTGTTCTCGCCCATCCTCCAGCATGGTCCTCCTTTATCTTTCTTAATCTCAGTGAATGGCAGGCAATTTTATTCATTTTGAAAAGCCAGAAACTTTGACTTTTATCTCTCTATCACTTTCATTTCCACTCTATCCTAGTCCTAATGATTCTATCTCCTAAATATATTTAAATCTGCTTGCTTCTCTCCAACTCCATTGCTACCATACTAGTCCAAAATAACATCTTTTCTTAGCCAAACTACTATAAAGTCCTCTTAAATGATTTTCTTTATCCATTTTTTTTCAGAGTAAATGTCATTTATTTATTTATATATTTTAAAAGATTTATTTGTTTGAGAGAGAGAGGGAGAGACCACACGCGAGCATGGGGAGGGGCAGAGGGAGAGGAAGAGAGAATCTCAAGCAGACTCCCTGCTGAGCAGGGAGCCCATGTTGGGGCTCCATCTCAGGACCCTAAGATCATGACCTGAGCCAAAATCAAGAGTCAGAAGCTTTAGCGACTGAGCCACCCAGACACCCTGAAGTAAATGGCATTTATTACATGAACTTCCAGGAATATGAAACATCAGGCAAATTATATCACCATCCACATAGAAACACTGAATTTCCCCATCTCACAGTTTTTAATATTTAGCCTTGTTTTATTAAAATACGCAAAAGACACTAACTTTCACTCTTTGAAACCAGATGCCACTAATAAGCAAAGTGTCAGAGTGAACAAACAAAAAACCTGAACACTGTAATATCACCATTCTTTTTTTTTTTTTTTTTAAGATTTTACTTATTTATTTGTTAGAGAGAGAGAGCACAAGCAGGGAAAGCTGCAGGCAGAGAGAGAAGCAGGCTCCCCACGGAGCAAGGAGTGAGATCATATGATAATTGCCTTTCTCTGATGGACTTACTTTGCTTAGCATAATACCCTCTAGTTCCATCCACATCATTGCAAATGTTAAGATTTCATTCATTTTGATGGCTGCATAATATTCCACTGTATATATATACCCCATCCTCTTTATCCATTCATCTGTTGATGGACACCTGGGCTCTTTCCATAGTTTGGCTATTGTGGACATTGCTGCTATAAACATTGGGGTGTAGGTGCCCCTTTGGATCACTACATTTGTATGCTTGGGGTAAATACCCAGTAGTGCAATTGCTGGGTCATAGGGTAGCTCTATTTTCAACTTTTTGAGGAACCTCCATACTGTTTTCCAGAGTGGCTGCACTAACTTGCATTCCCACCAACAGTGTAGGAGGGTTCCCCTTGCTCCGCATCTGCGCCAACATC
>NW_027701771.1:0-344 GCF_054177405.1 Leptonychotes weddellii | reverse complement strand
ACCAAACCTCATTCTTTTTTTTTCTGTTAATCATTTATTTATGGTATCATGTTTAGGCATGGAATTAGGTGTTTATTATATTCTATTCATAGAACTTACGACAACATGGAAGCCAAGTAGCAAACAAGTATTTATAAATGTGATAAATATTTTTTACAGATTTATTTTCTATTTATTTTTAAGTAATCTCTACACCCAATGTGGGGCTTGAACTCATAACCCCGAGATCAAGAGTCGGATGCTCTACCAACTGAGCCAGCCAGGCACCCCTAAATGTGATAAATATTTTAAAGGAGAAATTCAAGAAGCTATGGGAGACAATAACAGGAGGTCCTAACCTCATT
>NW_027701770.1:0-344 GCF_054177405.1 Leptonychotes weddellii | reverse complement strand
CAAAATTCCAACCTCCAGAACCACCTTTTTTTTTTTTTCGGGAGAAGTTCAGAACATTCATCTGTTCCAGGCTCAACCTGGAGCCCTGGTGGCTCTTCATTTTGGAGCCCAAGGGGAAAGATTTGAAGGGGAACCAGCCTGCAGACACCGTGCGTGCAGGACTGGCTGTTGGCGACTGCCCCGAGGGAAGGCCAGATGGTGGGGGCATCAAATACCCCCCAGTCCCCCGACGCTGTCGTTCTGTGAGAGGCCGCTGAAGCTCTGGATCAGCACTGCCCAGCTCGGCGAAATTTCTAGGACTGAAGGCAACTGGGATCAGACCCCAACCCCAGCCCAAAGGGCCT
>NW_027701769.1:0-344 GCF_054177405.1 Leptonychotes weddellii | reverse complement strand
AATCCTTTCTTTCTGTTTATGACTTCCTTGTCCTGCTTTTAAAAACCTTTCCCTTCCTGTGTAGCCTTTTGGAGCTGCCCTCAACTTGCTAGATGGAATGCTGATTTAAGAATTGATGAATAAAGCCAATTAGACCTTTAAAATTCACTTGGCTGAATATTTGTTATTTAACAGGTATTATTTTGTGGAAATGAGTGTGCTATTGTTAGTTTTTCTTATTCTCAAGGTTTAAAGAAAATTAAAGAAAATATTTGTCAGTAGAACTTCATTCAGACAGTTTTGACGTTTGAAATAGAAAAAACCTTCACAAATATTAAAACCATGTTTACTTACCTTTCTTTTTT
>NW_027701768.1:0-344 GCF_054177405.1 Leptonychotes weddellii | reverse complement strand
CTCAGGTCATGATCCTGGAGTCCCGGGATCGAGCCCTGAGTCGAGCCCCGAGTCAAGCTCCCTGCTCAGCAGGGAGTCTACTTCTCCCTCTGCCCCTCCTCCTCCTGCTGCTCATGCTCTCTCTCAAGTAAATAAATAAAATCTTAAAAAAAAAAAAAATTCTAGGGGGGCCTGGGTGGCTCAGTCATTGGGCGTCTGCCTTCAGCTCAGGTCATGATCCCAGGGTCCTGGGATCGAGCCCCGCATCAGGCTCCCTGCTCGGCCGGGAGCCTGCTTCTCTCTCTCTCACTCCCCCTGCTTGTGTTCCCTCTCTCGCTGTGTCTCTGTCAAAAAATAAATAAAAT
>NW_027701767.1:0-344 GCF_054177405.1 Leptonychotes weddellii | reverse complement strand
TTAGTCTTCTTAAATTTTTTTATGATTACTCTAATACTGTTACTAACAATCTAATATGTTATTAACATATCACTTCATTTATAATGTAATAAACAACATGTAAGCCTAAAACAGTGTGTTCCCATCCTGTCTTTGTGCTGTCATCATATATTTTTACCCCTACTTTACCAATCTTGATTTTGTATCTTTGGGGTAAATACCCAGTAGTGCAATTGCTGGATCATATGGTAGCTCTATTTTCAACTTTTTGAGGAACCTCCATACTGTTTTCCAGAGTGGCTGCACCAGCTTGCATTCCCACCAACAGTGTAGGAGGGTTCCCCTTTCTCCGCATCCCCGCCAAC
>NW_027701766.1:0-344 GCF_054177405.1 Leptonychotes weddellii | reverse complement strand
GTGGTTTAGGCTGAGCAGATGTCCGAGGCCCGGGCAGCTTCCTGGCACCCTCAGAGCCGGACTGCCGCCCCCCTGCACCCTTCTCCACCCCGCCACCCCTCCACCCTTCTCCACCCCTCCATCCCGCCACCCCTCCACCCTGCCACCCCGCCACCCCTCCACCCTTCTCCACCCTTCTCCACCCCTCCACCCTTCTCCACCTCTCTACCCTTCTCCATCCCGCCACCCCCACCCCCTCCGTCGTCTCCACCCCTCCACCCTTCTCCACCCCTCCACCCTTCTCCATCCCGCCACCCCCACCCCCTCCGTCGTCTCCACCCCTCCACCCTTCTCCACCCCTCCAC
>NW_027701765.1:0-344 GCF_054177405.1 Leptonychotes weddellii | reverse complement strand
TGTGTCCCCTCAGAGGTGGCTCCTCTCTCCACCCTTTGGGCCCCATCTCTGTGGTCCCTGGGTCAGTCGTCGTGCTATTAATTAGACGTCGATGGTGTGGGATTGAAACATTTGAGTTAGTTCAACTCACTGGTTTTTTTCCAAAAATGGATAAAGGTCTTATTTCAAACTGAACTCAAAGGCTGTTAACACACGTGCAAATGGTTGAATAATGTGTCATCTGCTGTTTGTTGTGAATGTTAAATCGCCCCACAAAGGTTCTCACAGGCCTAACCGAGGGGGGTGTTGGGGAGCCTTGGCTGACTTGAGTAAGGCCGTGGCACACCTCCGCAGGGCAGGCATGT
>NW_027701764.1:0-344 GCF_054177405.1 Leptonychotes weddellii | reverse complement strand
TCCCTCCTGGTTCTCCTCCCCCACCTCCCTCCTGGTACTCCCCATTCCACCTCCATCCTATTATCCCACCACCACCTCCCTCCTGTTACTCCTGCCCCAGTCTGTCCTGCCTCTCTGCCCCAGCTTCTATCATCTACACACTGTGAAGGGGCTGGGTGTCCCTTCCCCAGGAGACGGCATCCCCCTCGACCCCCCTCCACACCTCACTCCACTCCTCCACGCCAGACCCTGATGCCTCTTAAGATGCTCACCACACATCCTTGGGCCACAGAGTAGATTAGGACCACTATGAAAATACACAAGATGGTGCGGATCTGGATCGTCAGGCATCCTGGAAAACACTG
>NW_027701763.1:0-344 GCF_054177405.1 Leptonychotes weddellii | reverse complement strand
TAAGAAAAACAAGTGCTTCTTCTTACAATTATAAATATTAATATTCTACCCTTTTAAAGAAAAATAAATACTTAGTGTGGGTTCTTTTCTAATGAAGATGGTTCAACTAAAACAACCAGCAAGATGACCTAGAAGACATGGAAAACTTCCTGCTCATAAAAGACATAAAATCCAGGGGCTCCTGGGTGGCTCAGTCGTTCTCACAGAGAATTATCTTTTCCATCCTTCTTCATTCTGTTTGCTATTATTTTAAATAGGGTTTTCATGCTGATATTTATGAATCAACCTAAATTTATGAATTTAGATTAGTCTGAGGTTGTGTGTGTGTGTGTGTGTGTGTGTGT
>NW_027701762.1:0-344 GCF_054177405.1 Leptonychotes weddellii | reverse complement strand
GGAGGGAGAGATGAACCATGAGAGACTATGGACCTGAGAAAAAAACAGGGTTTTAGAGGGGAGGGGGGAGGGGGAATTGGTTAGCCCAGTGATGGGTATTAAGGAGGGCACATACTGCATGGAGCACTGGGTGTTATACAAAAACAATGGATCATGGATCACCACATCAAAAACTAATGATGTATTGTATGGTGACTAACATAACATAATAAAATTAAAAAAAAAAAAAGTTTTGTTTTAAAGGTCAGACTGATTCACCTCTATTGCTTGAAATGGCCCTTAGCCATTAGGATCTGTTACCAAGAGTGTTTGTTTTAAAATGTAAATATTGATGCTAAGGCCTT
>NW_027701761.1:0-6311 GCF_054177405.1 Leptonychotes weddellii | reverse complement strand
AGACGATGGACTCTGAAAAACAAACAGGGTTCTAGAGGGGAGGGGGGTGGGAGGATGGGTTAGCCTGGTGGTGGGTATTGAGGAGGGCACATTCTGCATGGAGCACTGGGTGTTATGCACAAACAATGAATCATGGAACACTTCATCTAAAACTAATGATGTAATGTATGGGGATTAACATAAGAATTAAAAAAAAAAATAAAAAAAAAAAAGGAGTTAGAGTAGTTGCTCCTCTCCAGTGGGGTATGGATCTAGGATCTTTAATCACCTCAGGGAGCAACATTCGCAAAAACACTGATAATGAATGCATGAGAACTTTCATTGTGGCATTATCATTACCAATAAGGGAAGGGTAATCATCCAAATGTTCATCAACAGGAAAACACTGTCCTCTTAGCAAGTGTGGGAATGGGAGTAAGAAGAGAATATCCTCCCTAATCAATAAGCTTGCTATTTCTCACTACCACTGGTTCCCAAAATGAAAGGACCAGGGGCCTGAGGGCAGTCTTGCCTGTGGATTCAGATCCTGTTTTCTTTCTAAGAGAAACAGTAGAATAAACTATTTAGTTTATTTTCCTAAATGCTAGTTTACCCAAAATGACTGGACACCCTATTTTTAGTAAGATTATCCCTTTTTCATATCTCTTCCCTCTCTCTTGAGAAACTGTTAGATCAGCAATAACTCTCTGCACCCATTTAGTACATCTGGTCAACCCAGGCTTGACTGCTACCACTCTTGAGGAATGACCCATACATAGCAAAGAAACATGGCTAGTTATTTTAGAAAATGATCAAAATCAATAATCAGCTGACTGTTTATCATTAGCAAGAAGACACTGAAGCACTTTAGTCCAGAAACCCACTGGAGGCTATTGGCAAACTAAGAACAACTGAAACAATATTAAGAGGAAAAAAGAAAAAAGAAAATTCGCCTATTCCCAAAAACTCTCCTGACTGGCATCATAATCTCTTCCATGGCAGGAAATAATATATCCCACAACATGGGAATTCTTGGGTCTGGATGGGTTTCTTTTCTTTTACTTGGTGTAGCCCACAAAGTAAGTTGCAAAACTTGATGGGCAAGGGAAGGAAGGGGGGGATCATGAAAGTGGAAAAGAAGCAGCTTCCAAGTAGCCCAGGTGGAAACCAGTGAGTTGTAAAACCAGGAATCTATCAGGCCCTGCTGCTGATCAGAAAACCGAAAGCACTAACTTGTGGCGAGCCAGAATTCTGCTCCAGTAGCTGAGAGCAAAGCCCATGGTTCCTGTTCCCTGCTGCAAGCCACTCCGTGACTTTCTTCAACTTTAGAACGTCCTCCAGCTTGGATCAGGGGCGAAACCAGAGCAGCTACCCTAAATGGGCACTTGGCTTCGCACCCACATGCTTGTTTCTTGACTTGGCTCTCAGCAGACTCAGTGCAAACACTCAGCATTCCATGGCTGAGGCCACACACGGAAGCCACCAGGTGGGGATGGCCGCAAATGTACTTTCACACACTGGGGAGAAGAGGGGGAAGGTCAAGAACAGGGTGGGGAAGGGGGAGCTTCATGAACGCTTTAAAATCCATGCCAGGAGGAAACGAACTGATATTTCCATGGATATCAACCTGAGAAAAGCTGTCTTTTGAACAAAAGTCTCCCTCGTTCCCCTGCACCACTCCTTCCTTGCCAATCCCAGGCCGTGCCAAAACAAATTGAAAAGCTATTAAGATTTGTGGTCAAAAGAACAAGCTCCAAAATATTTGTGGATGTTACCTAAAGAGGCCCCACAGTGACAGACTGAAGTAGAAAACTAAGAACTGAAAGATGAGTACCACATGCCATAAGACATCAGGAGGAAAAAAAAAACCCAGAGAAGTTTCCAGAAAGTACCCTCTCAGCAACCCCTCTGAAGGAGAACTAGCATATTAAACTTTCCACATAATTGCTTTTCAAGTCTGTCTCCCAAATAATCCCTCAGTGAATACCTAAGTCAGCAAAACAACTGGAGTTTTTGTATTGATCGTGTAATACTGACAGGTCTGTGAGCTATAGGCCTTCGTAGGGGCAAACCCATAAAGTATTGCCAGTTGGGATGAGAAGTTTTTAGCTAATATAGATGATGTGGAAAATGGGTCCATTTTCCTTCTTTTTCCAGATGGCAGACTTTTTTTTTTCATAAATAGTACCTATTTTTATGGCAATTATGCCCTGACCAGTTTTCAATGAGCCCATGAGAGCCAGCCCAGCACAACCTCCTGAGTAGCCTGCACCTTGGGGACATGGAGCCTCCTTACAGGGTGAGAACCTGGATAACCTGACCTGCATCCTGGGCCTCCGAGCTTCAATCCTGGTCCTACATGCTACTTTCTCACTGACTTTCAGATCAGACCCTCCTTGTTCTACTCCCATGCATAAATGGACCTTGCTGCCATTGAGGTTTCTGGCACCCAGTTACCTGGTGGTCATGTCTCCCAGCTGATTCGGTCCCTGGTACTCTGGCATCTGGCGCTTGACGGGGTAGCACAACCCCTCAAAGACTGAAGTATTTTCAAAACATGCTGTTTGTTTCCAGATGGTCAACTCTTCTATAAGTCAAATATGCAATCTAACTTGTTCAACAAACTTACCAAACACCTATTACTGTATGACTGTTAGTGCTGAGAGTCCAACAGATAAGGCACGGCCCTCATCCTCAGAGAACTTCTGCATTACTAATGGGCCACAGTGGGTGGAAGTCAGCCCAGTCCATCAAGGCCATGTCATGGCACCAAAGCAAATAATACCAATGTCCTACAGTCATTCTGAACTGCATAGTTTTGAAAGGGCTATTACATATATTTTAATATTCATGATCTTAAGTCAAATTCTCATTAGGTAATTGAAAGAGATCCTTATAACATCATTTAACCAACTTTATTCGTGCTATCTCTCTTCCTCTCCCCTTTGCCGTACCTCCCTCATGAACCTCCCCATCCCCAAAACTTAGGAGGCATCACGCTTCCATTCCTTATGACACATATGAAAATCATTAGCAAATCTTGTTTGTTCTTCCACCTTGAACTTATACACTCCCTCCTTTCCCCACTGCTGTTACCTTACCCAAGCCATCATCTGATTTTCCCTGAATTATTCTCATAGCCTCTTAACTGGTTCCTCTGCTTCTACTTTTGCCCACGTCCAATCTGTTCTCCATGCAAGAGCCAGTGACCCAGGGGCCCAGAGCATGCAAGCAAGCTATGGTGGATTTGGTCCTGGCCACTTTTATTAGGCCTAGAATAGTGGGCAGTGATAGAACATGCAGGAGGATGAGGAGTAATTTGGATTTTGCTGTGCCAGTGACCTCACACCATCCCTCCTCTTGGAAAAGGCAAGAATGGATGACTTTATATAAGGCTCACAAAAGACAGCTGTCATCATTTGGATGCATGCCACTTAGAGACATGGCAGAATGGACAGCACACATAGTGACACATTCCGGGGGGTATGGAATGAGAAACAGAGGAAGACCACAGATGAACTGAGTAGACTTGGTGAAGCATGACAAGGCACAAAAAGATGTGAAGAATGAAGCTGGGAAGCCAGTGAGGTCTCCCAGCCACGAGAAAGATGTTACCCCTATCACAAGTGATGAAACCAGTGAAGAATTCCCTCCACACAGCAGGGCCTTGAAGGGTAAAGAACTGGCATTATCTCAGCCCCGACACCATCTGTCTGGTGATTATCAGAGAACTGAGCGGTAGAGGTGAGTGTTATATTTAAAATGTTTATTAGTTTGCACGTTCCTTCTCCTGCACTTACTGTAAGTCTGGCCTATATACAACTGGCAGGATTTTGTGCCTCAAAGATGTACTGCCTGTCACTATTCTTGGTGTCTCTTTCATTGAAAATAAACTCATGTTGTATTTGGACGGGCAGAGAAACTACACCTATCAAAGATCTGAAGGGATGAAACAGGCAGAGAGATGATGGAAAGAAATTTCGCCAGCTCCAAGCTGGAGTCCACTGTTACTATGCTTCATCAGGGTTAGTTTGTCTGTCTGCTTTCTGTATCGATCTAAAAACAGTTGGTTGTTTGAGCATTCCAGTGCTGCACTGACAGGAAGACCACCATGGCAGAGCGGAAACCGTCCACAGGCCATTTCCCAGAGCCTGGACAACCATGCCCGCAGGTGAGACAGCATCACTTCTGAGCGACTCGAAGGGGGTCGGGCCCATTAGCATCCCTTTGATATTTTTAACACACAGTATCCGAGCCCTTCTCTTATCACATTTTGGGGTATGTGAGCCTGGTCGCTACGAGCCCACCTCCTTTCATAAATCAGGCCTTAGTGAGGGCAACTGATGTCTTCTGAACTGATGCCTAGCTGTTACTACAATGGAGGACGCTGGCAGGAAACTCTGCCTGGAGGGAGCGATCGATAACTGGAGTAGAGAGAAGAGGGCAAAGCACAGACTGCAAGTCTCCCTGGACTGAGCAACCTGAGGACGAGGACAGAGATTCTGTCTTGTTTGTCTCTTCAGCCCCAGAACCTCGAAGGTGCTCAGCACTCACTAAACGCTTGTTGAATTGAACTGACAGTTGTAAGAAAAGGAAAGAGCAGAGCCCAGGCATGGAAGGAAACTAGAAAAAATAGGGTTTGGGCGTATTAGAGGAGTAAATGACTCTGGTGGGAAATGAATGGAGAGCAAAAAATTTTTAAAATTAAAAAAAAAAAATAAATGGAGAACCTAATGTCAGAGAGGATTCCAGGAAAACACTGCAGGTGTGCATACGTGCTCACAGACACAAGGGCCCACACATGTGGGCACACAGGCACGGTCAGTAGCAATGGGGAGCTCGAGCTCTCCACAGGGACAGAAGGGCAGAAGGGGTCTTGGAGGCGCCCTGTTTGTTTTCGCCCCTGCTTCCAGCACAGGGGGAGGGAAGCTGGGGCAGCTGAGAGGTAAACACCAACTGGAGGCGGCACTCGGGCCGGAAGTATGTCCACGGGCAATGTGGGCGCAGACACTGGATCTTATGGTTCTTTCCTTTTCCCCAGGAACAGAAGCGATCAGCCCTCTTCACTCATTCTGAAGGAGATCCCCCCTGATCCCATTTCCTAACATAAACCAAAGTTACCTGACAATCCACCTTGTTTTTATCATCTATATATAGCGACGAAGGAGGTGTTCTCTATAAATAGGTTTGCAAAACCGGGCTGTACCTTTTGCAAACATTAAAGTAGAAATGGCCCTGACACAGATCAATAATGCTTGCCTATTTCCCTGGGCTGCTCTGTTTATTTTTAGCCCCTACAAAGAGCCCAATATTTGTAGGAAAAAACTCGGTATCACCTTGAAAAATATTATCAACTAATGACCTGGGCAGAAAAAAAAAATTTTGCATTTACTTTATTCCTATCACTGCTTTTTTTTAATATAAATTCAGACTCAGCAGGAATTTGTTCTACTACCTCATTACATAGATTCAGGCCTTTGGGGAAAGAGATCATGAAGCTTATAAAATTCCATACCTCCTTTATTACTCCCTGTTTTCTTCCATTTGCCAATTTATCTAAGAGTTCAGTTCTGTATTCCACAGGCAAAGAATTGCATGTTCATGCACATAAACCCAAAGAGTGAGCTCTGGTTGCTTAGAAATAGGAAAGAGGATGACCTGCTGCCTCACCTCCCTTTACTTGTACATTTTCATTTAATCCATGAAGGAAACAGAGCTGCAGACCCCAATGAGGAGCATCAGGAGGTTCAGTAATATAAAAGGTGCATTAGAAAAAGCACTGGAAGCTGGAGCAAGTAATTGGCACTTGATTATCTACAAGGGTTGCCTTACCCATCTCTCTGTTTCCTATAGAGTTTAGCAAAATGCCCTCACACAGTTGGTGTCATTTAATGTCGGTCAAATAAACAAGTTTCTCCTAAACGCAAATAGTATTGTGATTATTTGTTGCACACTGGAGTCCCCACTGAACCTGTGGATTCCTTGGGGGCCCAGATAGAGTTGCATCCTTAGCAGCGAGGCTGAAGTCTGTAATGACACACGCTCAGCAGGTCTTGATTGAAAGATCAGATTATGTCATTGTTCTGCCCCGAATAAGTCACATAACTCTTTAGGGCATTCTTGTCCTCATCCAGGGGCTTTATTAGAGTCTGTGACAACAGCTATTCAATGGGCATGTGATCACCCTGAATTCTGGACAAAATTTTATTTGGCAGCATGTATGTATAATTTTTCCCAAAGAGGATACATATCTTTTATTGTCTCAAAGACTCTGTGGCTGTTCCCTGCCCCCCAAATTTAAAGATTTAAGAATCTTTTTTTTTTTTTTTTTT
>NW_027701760.1:0-344 GCF_054177405.1 Leptonychotes weddellii | reverse complement strand
TTGGAAAGCTGCCAAGCTCACATTGGCAGATGAAAATTTTCCAATATTTGGGTGCCTGGCTGGCTGAGTTGGTAGAGCATGTGACTCTTGATCTTGGGGCTTGTGGGTTTAAGCCCCAAGTTAGGCATAGAGATTATTTTTTAAAAGAATTTGGGGGGACGACTGGGTGGCTCAGTCATCTGCCTTCGGCTCAGGTCATGGTCCCAGGGTCCTGGGATTGAGTCCTGCATCGGGCTCCCTGCTCCACGGGGAGCCTGCTTCTCCCTCTGCCTCTGCCTCTCTCTCTCTCATGAATAAATAAAAAAATAAAAAAATAAAAAAAAATAAAAAGAATTTGGGGCGCC
>NW_027701759.1:0-344 GCF_054177405.1 Leptonychotes weddellii | reverse complement strand
TTCTCCCTCTGACCCTCCCCCCCCATGCTCTCTCTCTCATTCTCTCTCTCTCAAATAAATAAAAAATTTAAAAAAAAAAATCTTTAAAAAAAAAAAAACTATAATGCCAACTAATGATAGAATTAGAAAAATCACCATTTTGCAACCCCCCCCCCCCAGTGAAATAATTCAGGCAAGAATCATCAATGGATATGCACACGGTGCGGTGCCAAATTATCTCCCCCTAAATTACGGGTTAATTGCAAGGGGAAAAACATACCATGCAGTGGAGAGATCTGGCACCACCACTTTAGGCCAGTGTTCAAACTTAGCATCCTGAACAATGGGATAACCTGGTGGAATCT
>NW_027701758.1:0-344 GCF_054177405.1 Leptonychotes weddellii | reverse complement strand
TTAGTTGGGTTCTGCAAGACAGAATTCTGCCAACAAACAGAAATTTCGTTTTGGCTTGATGGGATTTCACACTGCACCATGTTTGTGTTTACCATAATCTCCCTTATACAAACTAAAAAAAAAAAAAAAAAAGGCAGTCCCTACCAATGATTAAAATCAGGCTAAGAATGTCTCTCCTTGGGTCTGGTTCTTTCTTCACAAACCACCACTGGAAAACTCTCAAGAACAACTGGTGGGATGTAAAACTAGCCTTGTCTGGCCTGTCTGGGTTTTCCTCTGTAGTCCAGCAAAATGCCCTGTGGCTCCCGAGTGCCTAATAAATCAGGTCTGCACAGTACAGCTTC
>NW_027701757.1:0-344 GCF_054177405.1 Leptonychotes weddellii | reverse complement strand
GCTCTCCCAGTAGAGAAGTCTTTCCTGGCACCGGACCACAGTCTTGACTGTTGCAAGATTGCCCTTTTTGGCAATCAGAGCGCTGACTTTGTAAAAGACAGTTAAAGACCCTGATAATGAAACCAACTTTGGGGGAAACTTAGAGCCGGGCTGAGAGTGAAGGATGGGTGGAGAGATCAGGCTGGCCTTTGGAAACATCAAAGGCACCAGAGCCAGCTCGGGCACTGGGAACCCTCAAGGCCTCTCCTGAGCTGGATCAGGAGCATTCTTGGAACCCCTCTCACCTGGCCACAGCTGGTGGATGTCATCTACACAGGTAGGAAGTGGAATTGGGGAGAATAGAG
>NW_027701756.1:0-344 GCF_054177405.1 Leptonychotes weddellii | reverse complement strand
AGAGGGAGAAGCAGGCTACCAGCTGAGCCAGGAACCCCAATGTGGAGCTCGATCCCAGGACCCTGGGATCATGACCTGAGCTGAAGGCAGACGCTTAACCATCTGAGCCACCCAGGTGCCCCTTTACTCTGACTTTTAAGACTAAGAACAGAATGGGCGCCTGGGTGGCTCAGTTGGTTAAGCGACTGCCTTCGGCTCAGGTCATGATCCTGGAGTCCCGGGATCGAGTCCTGCATTGGGCTCCCTGCTCAGCGGGGAGCCTGCTTCTCCCTCTGACCCTCCCCCCTCTCATGTGCTCTATGTCTCTCTCATTCTCTCTGTCTCAAATAAATAAATAAAATCTT
>NW_027701755.1:0-344 GCF_054177405.1 Leptonychotes weddellii | reverse complement strand
GTGGCTGCAGCCAAGTGAGCAAGGGGGGAGATTGAGAGAACAAGACAGAAAAAAAAAAAGAGAGAGAATGAGACAGACACAGGGCCCAGAGGGCCTTAAGAAAGAAGATGGGGAGTTCAGATTTTATTCCAGGATGGAAAATTTGGGGGGAACGAAATGATCTAACCAGCTTCGGCTACTATGAGGAGAAGGCCCCACAGGGGAGCAGGGGTAGAAGCAGGAAGGCCAAGGAGGACACTGATGTAATAATCCAGGTGAGCAGCACATGGTGGCTTGGACCGAGGTGGAGGAGATGGAAAGAAGAGGGTGGGTTCTGCATGTACTTTGGGAGAACCCACATGAGT
>NW_027701754.1:0-344 GCF_054177405.1 Leptonychotes weddellii | reverse complement strand
TTTGTGGTCTGTCATGGCTCCCAGGGAATCATGGAAACCGTCTGACACTGAAAATTACGTAAAGAGCGAGTAAAATATTTCCCTCAATGGATCATCGTGAGGAGTAAAATAAAACAAGACAAAATCACAGGTGTGAAGTTCCCGAGCGGTGGCTGACAGATGGTGGGGGTTGCAGCCTGCTCTGGGCGTCATTGACAGCCCTGGACTTGCAGTCGCTTCTCGGCAGCGTGTCCACGCCATCCGGGACCTGTGTCTTCAACCTGACCCTTGCCTGCTCGTCAAAATTTTCTTGTGATCCCGCCTGGCATACGTAGTATTAAAAATATATATATTCCTCTCAATAA
>NW_027701753.1:0-344 GCF_054177405.1 Leptonychotes weddellii | reverse complement strand
TTTTTTTTTTTTCTTTTCCCCTTTTTTTTGCCTGTAAGACTCCAGATAAGGTGGTACCTGTCTGGCTCAGTTGGTAGAGCATGCGACTTATGATCTGGCTGTAAATTTAAGTCCCACCTTGGGTATAGATTACCTAAAAAGTAAAATCTTAAAAAAAAAAAAAAAAGACTCCAAATAGGCTCCAGCTAATGAGTGGAGCTGTTTAGCTGGAACCAAAGACTTTATGACTGAGTGAAGGTCAGTATTTCATACTGCTCATGAAATTAACAAAAAAACGCAGTTTTGCTGCATGGGCCTTTGCATCAATTATGCCAGAAATACCTCGGGAGTTTGCTAAATATTCA
>NW_027701752.1:0-344 GCF_054177405.1 Leptonychotes weddellii | reverse complement strand
TTTTCTTTTTTTTTTTTTTTAAAGATTTTATTTATTTATTTGACAGAGAGAGACACAGCGAGAGAGGGGACACAAGCAGGGGGAGTGGGAGAGGGAGAAGCAGGCTCCCTGCCGAGCAGAGAGCCCGATGCGGGACTCGATCCCAGGACTCCAGGATCATGACCTGAGCCGAAGGCAGTCGCTTAACCAACTGAGCCACCCAGGCGCCCCTGGGATCTAGTTTTCTAACAAACAGACCAAAATACACACAGGATCCAGTGTATTACTCTGTTCTGTTCACTTGTCTGATTATATTCTTTTTTTAAATTTATATATTTTTTTCAGTTTCAGGTCTCTTCTGGTTA
>NW_027701751.1:0-344 GCF_054177405.1 Leptonychotes weddellii | reverse complement strand
GGGCCCCCCCCCCGGCGGCGGGACACCCCCCCCAGCGGCGGGACCCACCCCCCCACGGCCGGACCCCCGCCCCATACCATGGTGGAGTCTTCCCGGCTCAGGATGAGGAAGCCGTGTCTTCGTCCATCATCGTCTGCCTCGAGGGCACTGGGCTCCTGCTCTGCCCCCTCCCCCTTGGTGGTCTCCTCCTGTGACAGGAGGAAGAGCAGTGATGACACCACCCAGGCGGGGGTGCCTGCCCCAAACAGCCCGGCCGAGCCCTGTCCTGGGCCCCACCACCTCCAGGTCACCCCCAAGCTCGGGCTGAGCCCACATGGAGGGCAGCACTGGTCACCGCCCCACTC
>NW_027701750.1:0-6312 GCF_054177405.1 Leptonychotes weddellii | reverse complement strand
TGGTCCAGTGTGTTATTTAAAGTCTTTATTTCCTTGTTGATCTTTTGCTTAGACGATCTGTCCATTTCAGTGAGGGGGATGTTAAAGTCCCCCACTATTATTGTATTATTGTCGATGTGTTTCTTTGCTTTTGTTATTAATTGCCTTATCCCTGGCTGCCCTTCTAATAAGCTTGTCCGAAGTGGAAATGGATAGTGGTTAGACTTGACTCATCCTCAGTAAACTCTGATTTCTCTTCATTTTCCAAGATTTTCCTTTAAGAATTCATCTAGAATCCTGTCCTTCCCATCTCGGTTAAAGACAACGTGAGATCTGGATTCTGCTTATTTTTATGTGGCCCTAGCAAGAGTCGTTTGTCAACACGTTGGATTTCATTAACTTCCTATTTGACCTTTGTCAGTTTTAACCAGACTCTCTATGAAGTGACTCAAATAAATACCATTATACCAAATTTACATATCTGATACAAGATTAATCAAAGTTTATCATTCGAAGACATTTATAGTTTTCCCAGCTTGGTTTTGACAAAGGCATTTACACACACACACACACACACACACACACATGCACACACATACCCTGGGGTAAGGTATAATAAATTTGTTCTTACATATTTTTCTATTAGGTCTCTTCCCTCATTCTCCTGCAAGACTTTTTCACTTTGTTTTCCTTACCGGTCTCTCCAGGAACTTTTGATTATTGGCGTTTCCACATCTATTTCAAACCTTTATTGAAATCCTCATATTGCCCTGCCTGAGGAGTTTTCTATTCACGCCTAATTATTCAGCACGCCTGTCTCCAGGGCGACTTCCATTGCTTATCTGCTACTTTTTGTGAGCCACAAGTGTAAGCCAGCTCTTCCTTAATTTTCTAAGGATAAAAGAATAGTATCTGCTGATTTTCGTTCCTACTGTAAAAGAACGTTGTTATTACTTTGTTGTCAGAATCCATTCCAAAAACAACTGTGGAGTTCTGAGTGATGGTGCTTCTGCCAGGTTCTTGCAAATATTGTGTCTCATTCTGTGAAGGTCTATGGACTGGCTGGGATGGGCAATTCTCAGCTCCTTTGTTTACTACCAATAGTAGTATAGTACTATCACCAAAAACCCAAACAAAATAAAACAAAAAAACCCAGCAACCCCCAAATAGACGAAACCAGTCTGCTAAAGGTTAATGGGTCTCTGGCTCCTGATAGCCCTAAAAGAAGCAGCTCTGTGTGAGCAAGAAGCAGAAAATACCAGACGGCCTCTGCTGTGCGCATTTGGACAGTGTAATCGCATATCCCTGAGCTCCGGCAGGTAAGGTGACTAACTGACCTCCCCTTCAGCTAAAGCAGCTCTCTAGCACTAAAGTACTTGCTTGTTTTATCTTCCTGGAATTGATGGTGCTGGTCCAGTCCTGCCCCAAGATAAACTTCTGAAGTTGCAACGTCAGTTGGGAGAGAAGGACTGCAGCGAATTCCAAGGGAAGCCCTGGGGTTATCACAAGCCCACTGGCCGCATGATGTCACCTTGCCAACTTCAACAGAGCTTGACCTCAAGCTGAACTCCACTTAGCCAAGCTGCAGAGAACTAAGCCGAGCAGCTATATCGAGCATATAGCCAAGCAGGAGCCACCTAAACAAACCGATTGCCTGTTCCCAAGAGAACTTTCTGATTGTTTAGAAATAAGGTAACGAACGGTGCAGGCCCCAGCCTTCTGGCTCAGGGGAGAGTGGTCAAGATGTGTCGGTATACATTCAGAGCATCCTGGGTACCCCCAAACTCCCGGTCTGTACCCACCAAGAGTGGCTCCTTCTCTTCTTGGGCCTCCTAAAACTCTTAAGACCCAGGCAGAGAGGAGAGTGACCTCTGTTTAGTAAGGGCTAATGGGAATCTGACTGTTCTGTTAAATTAATTAAACAAGGAGGCCATTAGACAGAGGTGGCCCTAATGTCCTGGCACCCTACATAAGCAAACCAAAATCTAGGCCTGTAAATGCCTCGAGGTCAGGAAATTGAAGCCAACGGACAACCAGTCACAAGCAGCCAAAGAGGCTTTAAGCTATAGCCGATCAATAATTTCCTAACCGTGCTTTTGCCTTTTCTCTGTGAAAGTATCTCCTTAAGGTCTAGTTGGTGGAGCATTCCTAGCCACTTCTGGCTTGGCGCTGCCCAATTCCAACTGATTTTTGCCTAAATAAACTTAAAATTTTGTATATGCCTCAGTTTATCCTTTAATACTTCCTTTTCCCCTGGAGGTGAGGGGTGAAAGCCCTTGGGTTTAGTTTCCAGACTTGATGTCCTAAAATGATAGCTACCTTCACGGTATGCCCCAAAACATATTAACACATATTAACTCATCAATTCTGAGGACAGCCCTCTAGAGCCACCTCTCAAGGGCAGGCGATGATAAGCTCCACTCACAGTTGGGAAAATTCAGGCACAGAAAGGGTGAGTCCCTTTCCCAGCCAGCAAGCAATGGAAGTGGGGGAAGGGGGTGATCCTGGGCAGTTTGAATGAGGGGTCCACAGCTTTACACTCATTCTGTGCAACCATAGTCACAGAGCAGAAAGGAACTAGACTCAGGATTCGGGGTCAGGTGGGCTGGAAAGTCTAGGCATTTCTAAATCTTTAAGTCCAGAGGAATGGGAGAAAAACAACAAAAGGGACCACAGCAAGGGCTCTCAGCAGAATTCAGACCAGACTAAGAGGGTTTAGTAGATGGAATCTACCCCTCCTTTGCCATCCCATCCCCAACCCCAGCCTGCAGGCAGAATCCAATTGTAAAGGCATTTCCATTCAGAGACTTGCCCCTAATTATGTTAAATTCCTGGGGGCCATAAATCCCAATTCATCTAAACAGAGAAACCAGCCCTGTCAGTGTAGAGAATGCCCTCATTCTTTCCTACAGTCTACCTGCCGGCTGGGACATACGGCCCCCTCAGTGCTGCCCTCCACCCCCCATGCTGTCTCACTGCACTTGGCCAAACTGCCCTGCCTTGGAACTCTAGCAGCTGGGATGTTCCACCGGTTGGCACCTCTTACATCTTCTGTACAAAGAAAGCTGCTGCTCATAAGGTGACTTTGATCTCCTGCAAGGTCTGGGCAGACTCCAATGCCCATTAAAGATTCAATTTTCAACATAACTTTTGTTTGTGAGAGCATTTTATATAGGGTCTTTGAAAGTTGGCATCATATGTGACATACCAGATGCAGTAGCCTGAATTTTCTGAGTCTACCCCCCCGGCTCCCATTAAGGGCTCACCCTGTAGGTAGGCAGAGCCCCCATTCAGGTAGTAAAGCATAAAGAATACTGCTTATCAGATGCCAGGAGAATGACTACAAATATCACTTGGGTCAACCAGCTCTAGGTACCTCAAACTCAAAAGTGTACACAAAGGCTTTGTGGGCAGAATAAGACTTTTTGGGGGGCTTTGTGGTTGGTTATTTCATGTCTCTGCATGTGGGTTACAGGATCTTGCTGAATTGGGTTTAAACAAATGTCCATTCTATTAAAATTGGAAGGATTGGATCAAGAACTTGAAGCTTTTTGAGGACAGCCACCTCATCTAACCTTAAATGGGCCAACAACGTAAGTGCAATACGGCAGGGAAGCAAGACCCAAAGCTTTGCGGAAACAGAGATCCCCAACCAAATTCGAGTTCTGGAAACCACAAGAGTTGTCACATTGGGGGGCGCCTGGGTGGCTCAGTCGGTTGGGCGTCTGCCTTCGGCTCGGGTCATGATCCTGGAGTCCCTGGATCGAGTCCCGCATCGGGCTCCCTGCTCAGCGGGGAGTCTGCTTCTCCCTCTGACCTTCCTCCTTCTCATGCTCTCTGTCTCTCATTCTCTCTCTCGCAAATAAATAAATAAAATCTTAAAAAAAAAAAAAAAAGAGTTGTCACATTGGGTAAATTACCTAACCTTAGCTTCCTTAACCATAAAACAAGAGGGCAAAGTGAGAGAGATGGCAACACACAGAAAGTAACACTTGGATATCTCACAGTTTTGCCTGGGACAAAGTCTTTTTTTTTTTTTTTAAGATTTTATTTATTCATTTGAGATAGAGAGAGAGAGAGCATGAGCAGGGGGAGAGGCAGGCAGAGGGAGAGGGAGAAGCAGGCTCCCTGCTGAGCCAGAAGCCCACTGTGGGACTCAATCCCAGGACCCTGGGATCATGACCTGAGCCAAAGGTAGATGCTTAACTGACTGAGCCACCCAGGTGCCCTGAGCCTGGGACAAAGTCTTGATGGGCCCTATCAGAGTGTTCTGGCACCAAAGGTTGTTAGCCTCTCATGAGGTGAATCTGACCTTTGATGTCCTAAAGAAAGCTCCTTCATACTAAGAAATCAGAGACTCAGTCTTGGGATCGTTGGTAGGATTCCATTTGGATTTTCTCTGCGGTGCATCTCCACCATTTTGATTGGTGGCGGGTATACATATGATCCCAGACAACTTGATATTGGCTGTATTCTGCAAAAACCCCAAGCTGATGGTGGTTTATTGTACCGCATAAGAAAGACATTTTTATAAGACACATTTTGAAGTTTGTTTTTTGGAAAAACAAAGCTAAAAACAGGTTTCCCTGTTTAAGGTTCTTGGCTGAATGTTTCTGTATTCCTTAGAAAATGTTTATTACTTGGCCTTTTTTTAAAAAAATCTTAATATAGGTATCTCTATCTCAAAGGGATTGATTAAAGTGGTAAGCTGAGTATCATTCATCTACCCCTCCAGCTTGCAGTCCTGTTAAAACACACATTCTAGTTCAGTAGATCTGGGATAGGGCCTGAGATTCTCAATTTACAACCAAGTTTGAGGTAATGCAGATGCTGGTCCACAGGCCACACGCTTTGGGTAGCAGGGCACCAGCAATAGCTCTTGCCAGACTGAACTGCAAATACTTTAAGCTTTCAGGGCCCCGCCCCCCCTTCCCCCCCCCCCCCCCCGCCATGCACGACCCTCACCTACATGTGCTTCTCCCTACCTAGGAACTCTTGGCTGAGTACCTGACTTTAATCCCCGCTTCTTGTCCTTCCTTGACCCTATGTCCTCCCTGGCAACCTAGTCAGCATTTTGGGCTGAGTGTGTCCAGCCTGATTCATGCTCTATAGCTCATGCCTCCAGTTTGGCACCTTCAGTGTCTTATTGAGGACTCTTCAATACAGCCTTCATCATCTCTGCCAGTGCCTTGGGCCAGCCTATTCTGAGTGCCTAAAAACAGGTTCCTTAGAACCTCACTATGGTCACCCCAGCAAGCAGAAGCAGAAATGGGCTGTCCACAACAGGGCTCCTGTGACCAACTATATGTCATGTCTTTGAACTCTGGAGGAAGAAGCCTAAATTTCACATGCCTGAGGATCATAGCATCTTAAAATTGAAAAGAATCTTGGAAGCAGTCTTACAAAATCATCATGATGAAGGAACTCAAGGTCAATAATAATAATGACCACTTACTGGACATTTTCTGTATGCTCTTTAATCTTTACCCCACCCTCATGAGATAGGTATAATTATTATGCCCATTTAATAGGGGTAAAACCGAACCTTGGAGTGGTTAAGTAACTTGCCCAGGATCACTCAGCTTATAAGTGATGCAAACCCAAGTTTCTTTGATTCCACACTCATGCTCCTCACTAAGCTAGGGGAAGACTCTCAATCAAGAGAAGCTGAGAAAGTCTCTCTGCAGCTACACAGCAATATCCGGGACTAGAATGCACGTCATCTGACTCATGGATCTTTCCCCTAGACTGTAGGATGTCTTTATCTTAAATAAGCAAGTTTAATGTCACATGTTTCTGGCCCTGAGTTTTGAATTTGAGTATAATTACAATAATGAAAAAAGGTTTTTCTCTCACGAAGCATTTATAACTGAATACACAGTAGTATAGAAATAATATGCAAATCACATCACAACACAGATGAAAGGCTTAATTCTACCAGTTCCTTTTTGAAAGGGCACATGAGATTTCCTATTGAGTCTGAAATTTGTATAAGGGGTACCACTAATGAATACACAATGCCTCAGTGACATAGCACTTTTGATAGCTATTCCCACACATAGGTTATATCTACCTAACTTCAAAAGAATTGATTGAAAAACATTTTTCAAGCCAATGAATCCGTTGTCTGATGTTGTATGTGACAAAGACCTTCCTTAAACTGACTAATCTTCCAAATAACAGACTGGCTTTTTGTATTGTAAATGTTGCTGCAATGTCAAGTTCTTACTTAAGCGCTGAAATTCTGGAGTTGTGGACTAGCTGTTTTGTCCAGGTTGGTAAGGGGATAGGGGTTTAATGGGCTGGAGGTAGGGGCAGGTAGGAAAAAGAATT
>NW_027701749.1:0-344 GCF_054177405.1 Leptonychotes weddellii | reverse complement strand
GTGCATGAGTTGGAGGGGGAGAGGGAAAGGGGAGAAAGAATCTCCAGTTTTTCACTGATAATATAATCTGTATTGTTCTACCAAAATATATTATGCTGTACATTTGTAACTTTCATTTTGATATGAAGAATCAGTACTGGAAACTACAAAAAATAAATATTTTGAGGGTCTGTTTGTGTTAAATTCTAGAGAGTGATGATCTTTTTTTTTTTTTCCTTCTTGTGTAATTTTTTTTAAAAGATTTTTTTTATTTATTTGACAGAGAGAGACACAGCAAGAGAGGGAACACAAGAAGGGGGAGTGGGAGAGGGAGAAGCAGGCTTCCAGCTAAGAAGGGAGAGCCC
>NW_027701748.1:0-344 GCF_054177405.1 Leptonychotes weddellii | reverse complement strand
GTACCTCACAAACTACCTGGCACATAATAGAAGAATGAATCACTGTACAAACGAGTGAATCAATGATTAAATTCGTTAGCACAGACCTCTAGTTGTAACACATATCTGATGAGGGAGCAGAGGGCAAGCTGAGGACCAAGCAAACTGCCCCCTCCCCACTCTTATTTCTTAGGTAGTCCTAGCTGCCCTAAAACTAAGGAAAGGGAAAAAACAGATGGTTAACTGACAGAGATCACAGTCCTGCCGGACATGAGTCTCCATCAGTTTACCAATGTCTTAGTGATTTACAAGGAAAAAGCATTCTTATCAATAGCTTAACTTTCAGAGACCCATAACTCGTAACT
>NW_027701747.1:0-344 GCF_054177405.1 Leptonychotes weddellii | reverse complement strand
TATAATTGTTAATTTTTAATAAATTAGCCATTTCACTTTAAAATTACTTTTGTTAACATTTTTGTGATTTTTTTAAGCTAAGGCTCTGTAAGAGAAAAACGTTGTTCCTAAATATATTCAATGTATATTCAAAATGTATAAATATTTCTTTTTTTAAAAGATTTTTTATTTATTCATTTGAAAGAGAGAGAAAGAACGAGAGTATGAGCAGGGGAAAGGGTCAGAGGGAGAAGGAGAAGCAGACTCTCCACTGAGCAGGGAGCCCAACGTGGGGCTCGATCCCAGGACCCCAGGATCATGACCCGAGCTGAAGGCAGACACTTAACTGAGCCACCTAGGCACCC
>NW_027701746.1:0-344 GCF_054177405.1 Leptonychotes weddellii | reverse complement strand
AGATAAGTTTTTGTGTATTTGTGTGATAATCAGGTAATGAGGAGACATTCCTAGAAGTGGAATTTCTGGGTCAAAGATTATGCATGTTTTCAATTGGGTTATATATTATATATTTATATATAATTTATTATATATTTATATATAATTATATATTATATAATTGCCCTCCAAAAGGATGGTACATACATACTCATATAAGCAGTGGTCTGAGAAAACTGGTTTTTATCACATCCTTACCAACACTGGGTGTTACTAATCAATCTTAGAAATTTTTGTAGGTCTGGTAGGCAAAAACTTTTTTGTCTTTTGACTTAGCATTTGAAAAAATTAAAAACCCTGAGGTT
>NW_027701745.1:0-344 GCF_054177405.1 Leptonychotes weddellii | reverse complement strand
CTGGCCCTTTTCAGAAAAAGTGTGCCAACACCCGCCCTAGTGAACCATTTTTAGGTTGCAGGACTAAGGCCTAATCAAGGAATATTCCTTACCCTTCAAGTAGAGAGACCAGACAATATTTGCCTCACAGCATGGCAGCATTGCTGTAATTCAGTTACTGCTGCCATTCGTCCTCCCTTACAAATGCGCGCTACCCTGTGTTGGCTCTGTGCGGGTGTTATGGACTACATGTTTGTGTTCCCCCAAAATTCATTTGTTGAAACCCTAATCCCCAATTAAATGGTATGTGGATTTGGGACCTTTGGGAGGTAATTAGGTCATGAGGGTGGAGCCCCCATGATAGG
>NW_027701744.1:0-344 GCF_054177405.1 Leptonychotes weddellii | reverse complement strand
GGGCCCCCCCCCCGGCGGCGGGACACCCCCCCCAGCGGCGGGACCCACCCCCCCACGGCCGGACCCCCGCCCCATACCATGGTGGAGTCTTCCCGGCTCAGGATGAGGAAGCCGTGTCTTCGTCCATCATCGTCTGCCTCGAGGACACTGGGCTCCTGCTCTGCCCCCTCCCCCTTGGTGGTCTCCTCCTGTGACAGGAGGAAGAGCAGTGATGACACCACCCAGGCGGGGGTGCCTGCCCCAAACAGCCCGGCCGAGCCCTGTCCTGGGCCCCACCACCTCCAGGTCACCCCCAAGCTCGGGCTGAGCCCACATGGAGGGCAGCACTGGTCACCGCCCCACTC
>NW_027701743.1:0-344 GCF_054177405.1 Leptonychotes weddellii | reverse complement strand
TAAGAAGCAGGTAATCATCAAACATTTCACCATCAATAATAAATGCTAGAAAACAATAAAACAGAGCCTTCAAAATTCTTAGAAAATTATTTTGATTCTAGAATTCTATAAGTAATCAAATTCTCTGATTTGACTTGTGAATTCCTTTTTTTTTTTTTAAAGATTTTATTTATTTATTTGAGACAGAGAGAATGAGATACAGAGAGCATGAGAGGGAGGAGGGTCAGAGGGAGAAGCAGACTCCCCGCCGAGCAGGGAGCCCGATGCGGGACTCGATCCCGGGACTCCAGGATCATGACCTGAGCCGAAGGCAGTCGCCTAACCAACTGAGCCACCCAGGCGCC
>NW_027701742.1:0-344 GCF_054177405.1 Leptonychotes weddellii | reverse complement strand
AGGTGGTAATGTAGTAAAGTAGGAGTCAGGTAGTAATGTAGCCATGCAGGATTTGGGTAGTAATGCAGTAAAGTAGGATTCGGGTAGTAATGTAGCAATGTAGGATTCGGGTAGTAATGTAGCAATGTAGGATTCGGGTAGTAATGCAGTAAAGTAGGATTCGGGTAGTAATGCAGTAAAGTAGGATTCGGGTAGTAATGCAGTAAAGTAGGATTCGGGTAGTAATGTAGCAATGTAGGATTTGGGTAGTAATGCAATAAAGTAGGATTCGGGTAGTAATGCAGTAAAGTAGGATTCGGATAGTAATGCAGTAAAGTAGGATTCGGGTAGTAATGTAGCAATGT
>NW_027701741.1:0-344 GCF_054177405.1 Leptonychotes weddellii | reverse complement strand
GCTCTATCACTTGCCAGAAGCGGCCGACGGAGGCCCCTTCCCCCACCGTCTATCCTCCCAAATATCGGATTCACTTCTCCGCACGTCCTACCTTCCAGAAAGTGGTCGCTTTTCTGTTCAGAGAGTTGTTGCTCTTCTTTTCTTCGATCTCCTATTGAGTTTGTAGGTGTTCAGAATGGTTTGATCCCTATCCAGCTGAATTCCTGAGACCAGACGAAATCCAGGTCTCCTACTCCTCTGCCATCTTGCTCCGCCCCTTCCCTACGTATTTCTGGCGAACTTCTAATATCCTTCAGGACCGAGCTGAAATATCTTCACCTGTGATAACATTAATTTGTATATTG
>NW_027701740.1:0-344 GCF_054177405.1 Leptonychotes weddellii | reverse complement strand
TAGTCACTGGGAAGGCTTAAAGTAATATTGTTAGTATTTAGGGTTTTCAAGGAAATGTAAAACAGCCACACCGTTTTCAAAATTCTGACATACAAATATAAAGATATATTGTAGGGTAAGGAAATTGTTATTGAAGCAATCATAACTTTACAGAAATTTTCAAGAAATTTAAATGGGCTCATGAAGAAATATTCACCTCTATGGGCAAGTCAAAAACACAATACTAAGGAAATTGATGTTACACTAAATTGTTTCAATTTCAATGCAAGGTGGAACCTAATGGAGTAAACATGTATTCTTACCATGATATTGAATGAATAAATGAGTTATGAGTGAGTATCCAT
>NW_027701739.1:0-6313 GCF_054177405.1 Leptonychotes weddellii | reverse complement strand
TGCCAACACCTAGCTTGGCTATCAGGTGTGGCCTTTTTGATGACCCCCTCACAAACTCCATCCTCAACTTCCACTGCGTTTGAAGAAAAATGGTTGAGCAGCATTGGGTGATGGGATTCCTTTGGGCCAGGATCTGTAGCCAAAAGGTGGTGAGAATCTGGGCAGATCAAGGAGGACAGTCATTTTTGTGGATAAGGAAGTAGAGAAGCTGGGCGGGAACACCTCTGCTCTCAACAGCATGTACACCCATTTGCCAGAGAGGCGAGGCAGAGGAGAGTAGCAGATGGGCCCCAACTACCTGTTCACCACCCTGTTTTCTCCCAGAGAAGGAGCTAAAGTTGCTTCGGCAGGAGAACCGGAAAAACATGCTCCTGTCTGTGGCCATCTTCATTCTCCTGACCCTCATCTACACCTACTGGACCATGTGAGCCTGAGATTTCTCCAGTCTGCACAGGCTTCCCCTTGGCAGGTCACCACCAACCAGGCCATAAGCCTCAAGACAACCAAGGTACAGGAGCATTTCTCCCCAACCCAGACACTGGAGCAGGGCCTCCTGTCAGCCCAGCCCCTCTCGCCTCCTGGTTCTGCTGTGGGGCCTGGGTCTCCAGAAGGACTGTGTGCTGGTTCCTCCCTCAGCCCAAGGGAAAGGCAATAAAGAACAGCCAGGCTGCTCCCGTCTGCTGAGTAAATGTCATGGTCTGACTGCAGCTGGAGGGCAGTGGGGGTGGCACTCAGGAATCAAGGAAGATGTTCAAGGGGAAATGCTTGGCTTAGAACTCAGGATGGGGGACAGGGCACTGCGAAGGTGAGTCCCCAGCTTAAGACAACAGAAAGCATTTTTAAAGCCAAAACTATTCTGGGAGCCATTTCCAGGGCTTAGGCATGGCACCACCTGTCCACCGCCCCCCAAACACGCTGTCTTGCCCTCCAATCAGTACCACTGCCTGTTAATTATGGCAGAAAAAATGCAGCCTGCGCACAGAGGGTGACTGGGGACTTGAAGTGGTCACATGGAGGTCCCACGGGAGCACAGAGTTAATCCATCTTCAAGAGGCAAACAGGGCTGGTGAAGCCTGGCAGAGGGAGTGGGCAGCAAGAACCATGGCAATGACCAGACAGACTTACGGTGACAGTGGCCAGTAAATCAGGCAGGGCTCGCTGGGAGAAGCCGTAGGGGCAGGGCCGACCGGAGCGGGGGCCCAGAGCAGCAAACACGTACCCTCCCACCAACTCTGCTCCCAGCACCGGGACCAGGAGGGTCAGGAGTGGGAGGCTGGAGCAAGGCAGAGCACAGTAGGGCTTGGCATGGAGACTATACCAATTAAGAAAGTGAAAACGAGGAAAGGCGTTACCCCGGAAGCTAAGGCTGTGAGACATCAAGGAAGGACGCTTGGGGCCAGGGCGAAGGAAGGAGCCAAGCGGAGGCAGGCTGTGGGAGGCCAGCGCCAGAGCTGCGGAGCTGGTGGAGAAGCTCTAGCCCTGAGCCGAGAGGGACGTGCCATTGGCACCTGCACGCCTCACCCCGAGCCCAGCCCCCCAGCACCCCCCGTGCAGACCCAGACGGAGGGGAGGCTGCCAGGGGTCAGTGAAACCATCTCTCCCTCCCTCTCTTCCTGCGGTCTAGTGACACTAATTGGTCTGATGCCTCTTGTTATTTTAGTCACAGACTGATCCTGGATTGTCACAGTGCCACCATGGAGTGAGCCGTGTGATTTATGTGGAGGGGGGAAGGTGCCTCCCTGCCCCACTGGACTGTAGGTTCATTCATTCTCCAGTCCCTGCTTCCAACAGGAGCTGCGTAATTTCTGGACTCTTCCAGGGCCCCTCTCCGGAAGCAAGCAGCAGGGCCTGCGGGGCCCAGGAACTTGCACAGGTTCTGAGTAAACCAACCTGCTTTCCCCCCTCTTCTTAAGCACAGCTTCCCCCACTTCTCCAGCCCAAGCGGTTTCATCCAAGCCAATCCCAGGCCACACAGCACCAAGGACAAATAGCAATAGCCCCAGCACAGAGCCACACAGGCATTAAAAATATGTTTATCTTTAATGATCCAAGATTCTGCAAGACACACGGATATACCCAGAAGTGGGTGGAAATACAGCTTTCTCAGCGGTGCTGCCGCCAACCTGGGGGGAGGGAGGGGCTGGATGCTGGCTGGAGACCCTCCCCCCAGGTACAGTTCCAACCTCACAGGGAGTCTCAGTGCCCTATCTCCATGGAAACCAGCCCAGCACTGGGATGGGGCTCTAGGGAGCCCCTAGGAGCATCTCTGAGAGGTATTTCCCATTAAAAACAACCACAGCTGCCCTCCCCCACCCAGAGCTACTGCCCAGCTTCCCCTCTTCCCCCTCTGCCAAGACAGAGGAAATGGAGTGACCACAGAAGGACAAACAAAGTGACTGTACTTCCTATTAGGCAAGAAAAACGAAGGGAGGGGTTAGCAAGGTAGCTGTGGCAAATGGGGGAGCCATGATTGCCAAAGGCCCAGGTGTGACCCAACCCCAGAGGTACCCTGTGTCGCCTGGGGGCCACTGCTCTGGGGCATAGAAAAAGGCAGGTCTTCAAGGCTGCTTCCTCCTCTAGAGCTGCCCAAGGTTCGGATCAAAAGGGGATGGGGCCCAGGAAGGCTCTACAACCCCAGGAGGCAGTCACACCCACTGCCAAGACACTACCTGTGTCATGATGCAGTGTCAGGGATGTGTGGCCCACATGCCTCCCTTCCCGGCCTGCGGGACTGTCAGAGGTCCGGCTGAGAAGAACTCCAGGGAAGACCAGGACAGGGGTCAGGGCAGCAGACAAAATCTTCTCCAACTTGACATCAAAACAGAGCAAGTTCAAAGAAACAAAACCTTGATTTGTACAGCAGCTGCCCCTGGCCTACACCCACTTAGGGTCGGCCCAATAAAAAGCTGGGCAGCGCAGGAGCATGGCCGCCCTCGGGGCAGTGCACGGAACTCAGAAAAGTGAGTCTACAGGATACAAGAGAGAAGGGCAGAGCCAAGGCCCTGCTGTTCTCTGACACGTCCTCCACTGGCCGCACGCTCCCTGGGCCCTGACCTCAAACCGCTGTAGGAGCAACATCCTCAGGCTGAGCCCTGGCAGGCAGGTCTCCGGGGAGGGAAGTTCAAAAGGTGTCCCAGAAGGAACGTGAGAGTCCTCTGAAGGCCCCTGACTGAGTTCTTCAGGGAGAAGGGAGAGACCACCCACCCCTTATGGCCAGGCTGCAGTGACTGCGCTCCCCAGTCCCTCTCCTTGAAGGGGAAAAAACCAGTACTGTGAGCCCCAGGCAGAGCGCCCTGACTCAGAGAACGACAGGTCATTCGGCAGGGGTGGGCATCCCCACGCCCTCAGGCGCTGTGTGTCTGGATGAACGAGAGGACATCTTCCTTGGACAGCTTGTCTGGGTCCTGGGGCTTCTGGGAGTCATGCACACGGATGCCATCCCCCCACTCCCAGAAGAGCCTGCCATAGTAGCAGATGCTGGGGAGAAGGAAGAGAAAGGAGGTCAGAGGGCTGTACCCAGGTGGAGCAGGACCAAGAGATCACCACCCCAGCCCCGGCGACCGTGATTTAGAGGGTTGGTTCTTCAGAGTCGGGTCGTGTGGGGGTGTTGGAGGGGGGGAGCATTTGACTCCAGGTGAGGGTCTTCCCTCTGGCGGCCAAAAGGTACCCAGTAGGCCCCAGCTCCTCTTTCCTGACTTCTGGAACCAGCTTTTCCCAACAAAGAGCTGCTGCTGCTAATTGTGTCCAACTGGATTCCTACAATTACTGATATTCCTGGTTTATCTGTCTGTGCTGCTTTAGTAAAACAGTATTAGTGTGGCGACAGAAACTAATGTCAGTGGCTAATTATAGGCACATTAGAGCTGCTGGCTACTGTCAAAACCTAGGACTAACAATCTGGCAAATGGACACTGGGTCCTCATGAGGAATGACAAGGACCTTGAGTCCCAAGGGGCAAGGCTGCAGGCCCTCAGTATGTTCCCACCATCAGGCCAGTACCAGAAAGTCACGTAAGCAGTGGCTGCTCCAAGGGGCAGATGCCCTGCCTGGATGAGGCCCTGCCCACTGAGGATCGCCAACCATCAGAGCAGGTCCTGGCATCCCTTGCCTCTCACTGAGACTCTACCCAGAAGGGGGCCACATCCCCACCCTTGGGAGGAGCCCGGCCCATGCTCAGGGGAGCCCCTGCTTGGGCAGCCATCTTTCTCAGGACTTGGGGTGTGCCCCAAGAAGGCTGGTATCCTGGCAGGAGCACCTGATGCTGCAGAGGGGGAAGGCACGGAGGAGGGCCACTTACTGAAATGGGGCAATGGAGTCTGCAGGGAGGTCAAAGGTAGAGATCTTGGTTTTCTTGTTGTAGAAGAACTTCCTCTTGAAGCTTTTGCTGAATCCCATAGTCCACGGCTCTGACAGAAAGAAGAGGGAAAGGTCATAAAGGATATCCATCATTCATGGGGGACAGGGGCAGACCAACATAGGGGTGTGTCTTCCTGCACTCCTGTTCTTCCATTCCCCTTTCCCAAAAAGCCTGTGAGGATGCAACCTCGATCACCAGCCCAAAGAGGCTCAAGGAGGACAACTAAGATAATTACTTCTCAGCAACCCCACCCCAGTCCTGCCAACCTGCCACCAGGGTGACAACTCTGGGAGCCCGGCAAAGCAAGGGCTCTGTTTACCAGAGGGCACTGAGGAAAAAGGGATGGGACCAAGGAAGGAATGGCCAAGCTTGACTCTGGAACTGCTGCTGCCCCCGAGAAGACCCTTTTCCTGCCATGAGGACACCATCTGTGCATAGACCAATTGGGCTCCTCTCTCCCCAGCCCCAACCCAATCCCCAGGGGGAAACACAGTCCCCACCCCTCCAAAATACACCTCCAAGAAATGCCAGGCTGGCCGCTCTGCCCCTCAGCAGGCAGCTTTTGGCTCTGGGCCAGGCATCCCGGCCGCAGGAAAGGGCAGGGAACCATCCCTCATCACCTACCATTCACTGTCCTGACGATGTAGAGGCCCGTGGGCACAAAGTGCCGGTCATCCCGCCCTGTGTAGCTGAGCTTCGGAGTGCCACTGGAGCCCTTGATGATCTTCATTTCCAACCTGATTGCCCCGAGATGAGTAAACACGAAGTGGGAGTATGTCCGTGAGAGAGTGAGCGAGAGGGCGAGCACGCCCTCACGTTAGTCGCTGGCTAATCCCAAAATCTCACCACCCACAGCGTTTTATCTCCGCTCAACGGAAGAAACTGAGGCAGAGACGGGAGCTGTTCCGGGTCACATGGCAAGGGAGCCTGTGCGGAGCTGGATGTAAGACTCGGGCTCTGAACTCTCCACCAAGCAGTGGAGGCAGGAAAGTGACAGACGGCCCTGCTGTCGGGGGTTTCAGGGTGACACCAGCAAGGGTACAGTCTGAGACCAGAGGTGCCACTGGGCCTTCAGTCCACCACCAAAGGCATTGCAGTGGCCACTAAAGAGTTAACACGAGCCCCCGCAGACCTGGCCCAGCTCCGGCCACGGTGGGGGTAGGCGCAAACCCAGGACGAGACTGACGGACTGCAGCACCCCGCACAGCACTAAGGCTGCACAGCACTAAGGCTACGAGGAAGCAGTTCTGCCCCCTGCGCCCCTCCAGGCTCAATCTCTCCATCCACACCGGGAGCTGGGATTTACAGCATCTCCAGCGGCTTGCTGCTTTGCCCCTCACAGGGACAATCGGAACTCTTACAGCATCGATGAGCCCGTGCTTCTGCTTCTGCCTGCCGCACACCCGCCCTGCTCCCCTCCTGCCAGGCTGCTAAATCAGCTCTCAGCCGGGGGGCTCTTGGCTGCAGCAGTGGGCTCAGAGGCAGCCTGCCAGGGCCTCCCCCCAACCCATCGCTGAAAAAAAAGAACATTGCTGCACCCCCCACCCCGACTCCTCCCAAATCCTGAGCTAAGGCAGAGTCACTCACCTAACAAAAATCTTCTCCATCTCCTCCAGCCTGTACACCTCCTTCACCCTGTGTGCAGAGGGACAGAGAGAGGACAAAGGCTTCCTGGGGGCTGGGGGCGGGGGTGGACGGTCTTGTCCGGCAGCAGCTGGGAGGCAGGAGGCGGTGCCTGTCCTCTGCTTCGGGCCCCTGTACCCCCGAGGGCCCCCAGCCTGGCTCACCGCTGTCCCTCACACACATGCCCCGAGCTCAGAGCTACCAAACACCACCTGGGCCTGCCCCAGGGCAACTGGGGAGCACAACCATGGTTATGGAAGAAGGGCGAGGGGGCAAGGTCGGGCAGACAAAGCTGTCTCTGCCAGCATTCCCACCCCAGGTCCCCTCCCCCAT
>NW_027701738.1:0-344 GCF_054177405.1 Leptonychotes weddellii | reverse complement strand
TAGATCGTATTCCTACTTGTTCAGAATAGTTGGATGTTGATCTGGCTGTGTTCGAGGGACGAGGCCAGCTCAGCATCCCCCTACTACTCTGCCATCTTAACTCCTCCCCTGTGCTCTATATACTTTGAATCCTTTCCTGGTAGCAGAAAAGAACCCTTGGGTGATAGACTGAACTTTTTTTTTTTTTTTTTTTAAGATTATTTATTTATTTATTTGACAGAGAGAGACACAGCGAGAGAGGGAACACAAGCAGGGGGAGCGGGAGGGGGAGAAGCAGGCTTCCTGCTGAGCAGGGATCCCGATGCGGGGCTCGATCCCAGGACCCTGGGATCATGACCTGAGCC
>NW_027701737.1:0-344 GCF_054177405.1 Leptonychotes weddellii | reverse complement strand
TAGAGACCTCTAGATTCAAAATCATTTTCCCTGAGAATGTTTTAGCCATTGTATCTTTGTTTTTGAGCTCCTGATTTTGGTTCTTCCAATCTGATAGATTCATTTAGTAATTTTCTTTTTTTTTTAAGATTTTATTTATTTGAGAGAATGAGATAGAGAGAGCATGAGAGTGGGGAGGGTCAGAGGGAGAAGCAGACTCCCCGCTGAGCAGGGAGCCTGATGTGGGACTCGATCCCAGGACTCCAGGATCATGACCTGAGCCGAAGGCAGTCGCTTAACCAACTGAGCCACCCAGGCACCCAATTTTCTCTTATTCTTATTTAACCTTTTTCTCTGCACCCCCC
>NW_027701736.1:0-344 GCF_054177405.1 Leptonychotes weddellii | reverse complement strand
GAAAAGGAATGGTGTATAGGTAAAATATCTAATGTGATACTATGTTAATGTGAATTTATGAAGTTGATAATTGTTCCAAAGCTATGTAAGAGAACATCTCCAATCTTAGTAAAAACAAGCTGATGTTATTCAGAGGTAAAAGGTCACAATGATATATGTAATTTAATGTCCAAATAGTTCAGAAAAAAATATTATAGAAAGAAAGAGAGCAAGTGACAAAGCAAAGGGTAAAATGTTAGCAGCTTCTGAACCCATCCATCAGATGATATCCCTCCCCTGGGTAAAGCCTTCAGGAGCTTCCTATTGTGAACAGAGGAAAATCCAAATTTCTTTTTTTTTTTTTT
>NW_027701735.1:0-344 GCF_054177405.1 Leptonychotes weddellii | reverse complement strand
TACCCAGGCACTTGGTCCCCACGGAGAGAGAAGAAAGCAGAGCTTCCCCAGAGGGGAAGTGTCATTTCCTGGGCTCTGGGCTCCACCGTCCCAGCCCGTAAATTAACAAATGTGGTTGTAAATTACCAGGTAACTCTGGGCTGGGGTCACCAGCGGGATGGATGAAAATCAACAGAACTAAATCTACAGCGGGGGCTCCCTGAGTCACAGGGGAGCCCCCACGATGCCTCAGGAGCGGTCAGGGGCAGGGGGGGTTGGTAACAGAGGAGTTTCTGTTGTGAAAAACAAAAACACTCAGAAATAAAACTGGGAATCCCCACGGCCACCACTCTTCCCCCCAAAAC
>NW_027701734.1:0-344 GCF_054177405.1 Leptonychotes weddellii | reverse complement strand
GATGAGAGATGACGTTGGTTTGTCTAGATGGGCCCGGTGAAATCATATGGTCCTTATAGGTGGAAAGGGGAGGCAGAAGAGAAAGAACTAGAGAGAAGGCATGAGAGAAGGACTCCACTGATGTGTCGCTGGCTGTGAGGATGGAGAAATGGAGCCATGGGCCAAACGGTGCAAGTGGCCTCTAGTAGCTGGAGAAGGCCAGGAAATAGATTCTCCCCTAAAGCTTCCAGCAAGCAATGCAGCTCTACCACCGTCTTGATTTTAGCGCAGAGAGACTCCTTTTGGACTTCCGAACTCCAGACAATGAGATAATAAATTTGTGTTGCTTTAAAGCCACTACATTT
>NW_027701733.1:0-344 GCF_054177405.1 Leptonychotes weddellii | reverse complement strand
TTTTTACCTGTTTGGTCATCTTAAGCATGACATTATCAGAATTACAAAACACAGAGTGTTATTTATTTGAGTCGTTACTTTGTTCCAATAATAATTGTGCTTTAGGCATTTATGGAAATAACTGAACAGTTTCCTCCCAGTAAACTTTTTTTTTTTTTTGAAGATTTTATTTATTTATTTGAGAGAGAGAATGAGACAGAGAGCATGAGAGGGGGGAGGGTCAGAGAGAGAGGCAGACTCCCTGCTGAGCAGGGAGCCCGACGTGGGACTCGATCCAGGGACTCCAGGATCATGACCTGAGCCGAAGGCAGTCGCTTAACCAACTGAGCCACCCAGGCGCCCCC
>NW_027701732.1:0-344 GCF_054177405.1 Leptonychotes weddellii | reverse complement strand
TGTTATAAAACATAGGTGTTATGTATATTATACAACATACATTTTCTTTCTGGATAGAACTCCTTGTCAGTTATGTTTTGCAAATTTCTTTTCTCAGATTGGAACTTGTCTCTCACATTGTTGTACCATCTTTTGATAATCAGAATTTTTTTTTTTAAAGATTTTATTTATTTATTTGACAGAGACAGAGATAGCGAGAGCAGGAACACAAGCAGCGGGAGTGGGAGAGGGAGAGCAGGCTTCCCGCCGAGGAGGGAACCCGATGTGGGACTCGATCCCAGGACCCTGGGATCATGACCTGAGCCGAAGGCAGACGCTTAACGACTGAGCCACCCAGGCGCCCT
>NW_027701731.1:0-344 GCF_054177405.1 Leptonychotes weddellii | reverse complement strand
ATGTCTATGTAAGGTAACAGATATGTTAATCGGTTTGATTTTGGTAATCATTTTATAATGTATTACTTATATCAAAATAACACATTGTACATCTTAAATATATGCAATTTTTATTTTATATGATTAAGCTGGAAAAATTATAAATCCACTTTAAAATAAATAAATGATAAATAAATAAATAAATAAATAAATAAATAAAATTGCAGACTCATGCGAAAGAATTCTTCTGTTTTAGGCCAACCTGTAACAAACCAAATTTTACAATGACAGAGAAGCTGGATTTCTTAGTCTTTCCTATTGGCAGATACTTGTAATTCAGAGCATATCAATCTTTTTTTTTTTTT
>NW_027701730.1:0-344 GCF_054177405.1 Leptonychotes weddellii | reverse complement strand
CTATTAGAAATATGAATCTTTGGACAGAGAACTTCACTTCTCTAGATCTCCATTTCATTACTATATAAATTATGTGGATTAAGACTCCTTTCAAGTCCAAAATCCTGTAATTCCAGGCCATGAAATATTAAATCGCATAAAGATACTGCTCACTGGTAGTTGGCCACGCAGGTGGCACCTTCTCCAGGTGCCCACTTATCTTTCAGACCCTTAGTGCACCTGCCGTGTGGAACCAAGTGGTGGACCTCGCCCAGATCGCCCCACGGCAGGGGGATGTTCTGAGCTTTTTGCCAGGCCTAGATGGTGGTCACTTCCAGCGTGTCGGGAGAAATCATTGTCACATG
>NW_027701729.1:0-344 GCF_054177405.1 Leptonychotes weddellii | reverse complement strand
TGTGGTGGTGGTTCCAGAGCTGTATACATGTGCCCAAACTCTTTTATCTCTATTCTTATATAATATTTCATTAAAGTTGTATTTAAAAAATAGCAAGGAACCATAGAAACTTACAACTGCATTTATAAAACATGATATTTTGTAAGAATATAATTTTTTTTAAGATTTTATTTATTTATTTGACAGAGAGAGACACAGCGAGAGAGGGAACACAAGCAGGGGGAGGGGGAGAGGGAGAAGCAGACTCCCTGCCGAGCAGGGAGCCCGATGCGGGACTCGATCCAGGGACTCCAGGATCATGACCTGAGCCGAAGGCAGTCGCTTAACCAACTGAGCCACCCAGG
>NW_027701728.1:0-6313 GCF_054177405.1 Leptonychotes weddellii | reverse complement strand
CTCCCCTTCCCCCTCTTTCTCCCTCCTCCCTTCCCCATCTTCCTCCTCCTCCTCCCCCTCTCCTCTTCTACTCCCCCTCCTCCTCCCCTCCTCCCTTCTCCCTCCATCCTCCCCCTCCATTTCTCTCTTTCCTGGAGTCCTCTATTTGTTTCCGATTGTTGCTGACACCATTATCACAAACTTAGTGGCTTAAAACAACACCACTTTATGCTCACGTACTGCGTGATGAGGGGTGAGCCAGGACCCCTGTGGCCAGCCCACATCCCCTCTCTGTCCCCTGCCTGCCCTAGGAGGGAGCCCAGCCGTGACTTGGACAGGCAACAGAGAGGGGACAGGAGACACTAACCAGGTGGGCGAGGCTGCCAGATGGTACCCCGAGGTGCAGCCGCCTGCCCGCAGATGTGCCTGCTGAGCGAGGCCGAGCGAGGGCTGAGCAGGGGGCTGGGGGTGCTCAGAGGCAGTGACAGACGCCAGGCTGGTGGGCTGAGCCTTGCATGGAGGGCTCCGGGAGGGGCAGGTGCTGACCGAGGCGTGGGGTGCTATCCAGAGATGGCTGTGGTGACCGCTGAAGGCTGTAGGCAGGTGGGTGGCATGGTCTGTCTCCTTTATGTGAGTGGAGACCCCCTTGGACACAGCATGGGGGCTGGGGGAGCCGAGGGTGGGACTCTGCTGGGACCTCACTGGGAGGCCAGTTTTCCCACAGGCCATGTTACCTTCCAGGGCCCGTATCAAGGTGTCACCTCCTCCAGGAAGTCTGCCCCGGTCTCCCTGGCTGGGTGGGGACCCCTCATGCTCCCGGCCCAGCATCACCGCATGGCCATCGTCTGACTCTGGATGGTCTCCTCCTTGGTTCAGGAGCTCCTGGAGGCTGAGGGTGTGTGTGGGGCCTGGCTCTGTGTCCAGGGCAGGCTCTGCCCCGAACCTGGAAGCTGGTGGTCTGACAGAGATGGGTGGGGCCCGAGGAAGCAGAGAAGGGAGGTGGAGAAGGACAGAAGGAGGGGTGCTGCCCTGCTGCCTTCAGTGACCTGCAGCCACGGGCACCCTGGGTTGGGGGAGCCCGGTGGTGCGGGAGGCCCTTCTGCACACACACGCACATGCATGCACACGTGTGCACACACATGCATATGCGTGCCACATGCACAAGGGTGGGGAAGAGGCTCTCTGCTCCCGCTGATGCAGTGCCCCCATTTTCTGGTGGAGAGAGGGCCTTGCTCTCCTCCTTTCACCCCATGCTCTCTGCTCAAGTCTGTGCCCCTTCTTGCTTCCCCCACGATGAGGCTTGTCAGGAGATGGGCTGCACTGGGGCCGGCAGGGAAGGGGGACCATCGTGTCTCTGATCCAGGGGGAACTGAAGACCCGCTCAGGCTGCAGCAAGGCCTGGGGGGTCCCCAGCGGAGCTCCCCGTGCAGGAGAGCACCAGCCAGGATGACCTCAGTCTGTGGCGCCTGTGGGCGGCTGGGGCCTCTGTGGGTAACCTGGGCCCCAAACACTTCCCACAGGGACAGCAGGGAGTCAGGGGACCCTGAGACATCCTAGGGGGCCCGGAGCTGAGGAAGGGCTCAGAGAATCGGGGGGATTTGAGACACGTTCTGGGGAACACAGGTGGAGAGGAAGAATTCTCTTGATGCCTCAGAGCAACTCCACATTAGCCAGGCCTGAGACAATCCGGACAGTTCCCACTCCCTTGGCCTTGGCCTCCCCTGTGGCCGCAGGGCGGGTCAGCAGGCTGGAGGCCGGCCAGAGCCCCTTCACTGCTGTGGGGTTGGGGGAAGCCTAGGCCTGGGTGTCAAAGACCGGAGCTGGCCTCCGAAGACCCCAGAATCTATCCAGTTGTTCCTCACGACGTGGTACGTGACACCGGGGTAGGGTGGCTGCTCCCGGGTCCCATGCAGAGCAAGGGTCAACCAGGCGATCTGATGTCCCTCTCTTCAGAATTTACCATGACACGGTCCTGGAGGAGGGCAGGAAACCCAGGGGCACGTCCCCTGAGGGTTCGTCTGGGCTGGGCCGTGTACACGAAATATCCTCCAGATGTGGGCCCTCCTTGCCCGCCACCAGCCCCTGTCCTCACTCAGAGCACCCAGACCTTTGTGGCGTTGAGCATCCTCCTCCAGGGAAGATTCTGTACAAAGGGGATTGGCAAACCTTGGGGGAGTATGTCAGGGTTTCTTGAAGTTACTGAGAGTGATGTTGGAGAGTGTCCCAGATGTCACACAGGGAAGGCCCGATCAGGGTGCTGGACGGGTCAGCTGCTGCCCAACCTCGAGCATCGTGCAACCTGTCGGCTCAGGGCGGGAAGCGCTTGCTGACTTGTGTCTGGGGGGCGCTCTGCTTCAAGCCGCGGGGCCTCAAGCAGGTGCCCTTGGGCCCTGCTCATGCCCCCAGGCACGTCTGCTCAAGGTGAGCGCGGACGACTCGGGTGAGCCCCCCAGCGCCACGTCCGCCATCTTCCGATGGGCCAAAGCCAGGCTGGCGTTAGAACCACATCCAGGTGGTGAAGGTGCCGGCTCAGGGAGGGAGAGCTTGCGGCAGCCCGCCCGCCCCACAGGCCGGGGGCACATCAGCAACAGGAGGGGCACTTGGGCAGAGGCTGATGGGAGCCTTGGGGCACCAACGGAGGGCATGTCCACGGCTGTGCCTCGAAGGTCAGATCCAGGAACAGCAGGGACATCTATCCCACCTCGCCGTCCTACAGCTGAACCCGAGAAATTACCTCCCCACGCCAGCACTCGAGCCCCTTTTTGTCCATTTCAAGAAGTAGCACTTTGCCATTGTAACCTCGAGCTCGTTAAATACAAGGGAAAATACCCTTGTTTCAGGCTGTAGCCTCACCCGAGGGAGGAAGTCTCAACCCAACCCATGTGACACGCCGCTGAGAAGGTGGGGTCCCGGCTTCTGAGGGCTCTCTCTGGAGAGGGGGCATCTCGCGCGGTCGTCCTGGGCTGACGAGGCGGGGTCTGTCAGAAGGGTCAGGCACTGGGGACAGCCCAGCTGTCCGGGTTTTGATCCAGGTGACAATGGCAGAAGCCAGTTTTATCTGCTTCGATCCCTCCATTGCTGCACCTTCCCTTGCAGATATCTCGGGGGTTCCTCCCGGGGAGGCATCAGGCTCTGGGCTTGGTGACCACAGGCAATAGTCACCCTGGGATGAAACTACCCTCGAGTGTCCTGTGAGTCACCTTTATCGTGCCTGTGCGTGGGGCCGTCAGGGCTCGACTCTGGAAAGAGAACGCCTCGTTTCTAGTCGCCCTTGTGCTGAGGCCCGTCTCTCATTTGCAGCTGGTGATGTGAAGCTTCCGTGTGTGTGTGTGTGCGTGCCTGTGTGTATATGTGTGTGCACACATGTATGTGCCCGTATGTGGGCGTGCGCACACACATGTGCAGTACATGTATGTGCGTGTGTGCACGCACATGCGTGTGCCTGTATGCGTGCATGCGTGTGGGAGCCCCTGTGCTGCTCGGGCTGCTTCCCGAGTAGCCTGGACAGGCTCACGTGGCCTCCATGCAATGGGCGGGTAGGGGGGAGCAAGCTCTGAGGGAGAAGGGAGGACGAGGATGCCGGCCGGCAGGAATAAGAGGTGGCTTGTGACTTGGAGTCCGGGGAGACCAGGAGCATCCCCCGAGTGAAAACCTGTCCGTACGTCTGCGGTAAGGAGCAGAGTGCGCTGCAGACGATAAATGCAAAGGGACGTACCTCGGAGGTCAGATCCGGCCCAGAGATGGGGTGTCTCTGAGGGTGAAGCCAGAACAGGTGGACCCCAGCAATAGCCGGGTGACACAGGGCCAGCCTCGGAGCTGGGAGCCTCGGAAAGGCCCAGCGCTGCAGGTGGAGGCCTCCGTGGGGCCCAGCGCCACCGCAGATGTGACGTGTTGTGGGCTGGGGTCACGTCTAGGCTCGGGCAGGGCAGGTGCTCACAGGCACCACGTCCCCGGGCTCTGGGGAGGGGGTTGTCCCCCATCACGTCACCGCAGCTACTTTCCCACGTGGCTGCAAAGGCCACGGGGACACTGTCGGCAGGTGTGAACGTGTCCTGAGCAGCCATGGGGCAGGACGGAAGGCACCAGAACCGGCTCAGCTAGAGTGAGACTCAGTGATGGGCAAAGCGGGAGCAGAGAGAAAGTGACACAGTGGCGATGGGAACAGACGAGTCATGTCAAGGCCAGAGCCTCTGGAATGCGGCGGGAGGGCAGCCGGGCCTGGCAGGCCTGCAGGGGGTGAGCGGCGGACAGAGAGCCCCCAGCCCCATGGGGGAGCGCGGGCCAGACCCACGTGCTGCACACCCCGGGAGCACAGGAAGGAGACAATTTGGTCGAAACCCAAGGAAACAAATTCCCAAACAAAAGCTCTGAGGAAGTGATAATTAAACCCAGAGCTGGCTCTTTGAAAACAGTTTGCAAAATGAATAAGACTCGAAAACACGATCAGAGAGAGAGCCAGCCCAACCCAGCAGGTGGGGGGCTGGGGCTGCGGCGAGGGCCTGTTAAGCACCTGACTCTCTTGCCCTCCTCCCGCGGCAGGGAGAGGGGTGCTCCCCACGGTGCGTGCTGAGACCTGCCAAAGAGGCGCCGGGTGTGGACAGAGAATAGTGGGAACAGATCAATCAGGAGAGGAGGGTCACGTAGGGGAGGCCATGGGGGACAAGTCCTTCCTGCCAAGCCCCAGCGCCCCCATGCTTCACCCCAGGGGTTTCCAAACATTAACCACCACCCCAGGCAGCCCTGGGCTGGATCAACGGCCTCAAGCCACAGAAAACATGGACACCTTTGCCAGCAAGTTTTCTGCGGCTGGCCCCACCCTGCAAAAGACGGGCAAAGGTGAGTAGGAGCTGGGGGGAGGGGAGGAGGCTCCCTGCCACCCTACAGCACGCCGGGCCCCGAGTGACAACCCCTCAGCCCTGGAGCCCAAAGAGCAGAACCTCGGGATGACTGGGTCCTTGCCCCCTTCAAGGGGTGTAACCATGATGTCGACAGGGCATGCTTAGGAGGGCCCCCCACTCAGGGGTCCATGCTGGGGTGGTGCATGCTCAGGGGGCCGTGCTCAGGAGGCAAGCTCAGGGAGGGCATGCTCAGGGGTGGGGACGTGCAGGAGGGCCCCCCACTTAGGGGGTCCATGCTGGGGCGGTGCATACTCAGGGGGCCATGCTCAGGAGGCAAGCTCAGGTGGCCATGATTAAGGGGGGACATGCTCTGGGAGGCCATGCTTGGGGGAGCCATGCTCAAGAGGTTCTGCTCAGGAGGGGCCCTGCTTGGCTTAATGCTCTGCTGTCACCATCTTGAAACTGTTAGCAACGTTTGAACAAGGACCCTGCGTTTTCATTTTATACGGAAGCCTGACTGGTCCTTCCACATATACAGGAGTGTGTGGGCCACAGGGCTCCTCTGTGCTGAGGTGCAGAGTGGCCGGTACTTGGCTCCCGGGCCAGGGTGGGGTTCCTGTCCACATCATGGACGTCCCTGGACCCAGCTGACTCTGGCTTGGGTGTCCCCGGCAGAGGCATCCCAGAGGGGTCAGCGGTCACTATGTTCCCCTGGGCGGCTACCTCCCCCTCTCTGGGTGAGTCTGCCCAGGGGCCAGCAGCTGGTCCCACCCTTCCCTGGTCCCTCCTGTATGGATGTGGAGGCGATGCCCAGAGATGCCTCCTTCCTGTGGGATGAGGGGCCAGAGGGGGCGTGGGTGATTCCACGGGGCCTGCTGTGTGTGGAGGAGGCAGACTGGGGGAGGGAGCTGAGGCCCCGGCCCAGGCCCTGGGGACCCCCGGTCCTGCAGGAGGACGCTTGCCAGGAGTCAGCTCCTCTGCAGACAGACGCTGCTCCAAGCTGCCAGCGCTCTTGGCTCAATGGTGTGCTAGGGTTCATGCCGGCTTGCGGCACGCCCGGCGCCCCAGGGTCTGATGTCAGGATCGTTACTGGAAGTCCAGCTTTCCCGTGAGCGTTACTTACTACCCGACAGTCAAAGCCACGTGAAGAAAAATAACAAGAATCCACTGTCTGTCAAACACACCCGCCAGGGGACAGGGGATGATGAGCCACCACCAGTCCTCTTCATGCAGACAGGCTCGGAGGGCAGATAAAACCCATCAGCAAACCCCCGTGGGCATGGGCTCCTCCAGTACGTTGAGGGGAAAAAGGGGAAATTCAGGATTAAAGTCAATAGCACTGCTGTTAAAAGACTGTCTTGGCAGAAGAAAGAGAAATTAAGGAGTCGATCCCATTTACAACTGCACCCAAAACCATAAGATACCTAGGAATGAATCTAACCAAAGAGGCAAAGGATCTGTACTCAGAAAACTATAAAATACTCATGAAAGAAATT
>NW_027701727.1:0-14510 GCF_054177405.1 Leptonychotes weddellii | reverse complement strand
GTCCATCGACAGATGACTGGATAAAGAAGATGTGGTATATATATACAATGGAATATTATGCAGCCATCAAAAGGAATGAGATCTTGCCATTTGCAATGACGTGGATGGAACTGGAGGGTGTTATGCTGAGTGAAATAAGTCAATCAGAGAAAGACATGTATCATACGACCTCACTGATATGAGGAATTCTTAATCTCAGGAAACAAACTGAGGGTTGCTGGAGTGGTGGGGGGTGGGAGGGATGGGGTGGCTGGGTGATAGACAGGGTATGTGCTATGGTAAATGCTGTGAATTGTGTAAGACTGCTGAATCACATACCTGTACCTCTGAAACAAATAATACATTATATGTTAAAAAAAAAAAAAAAGAAGATGATAGCAGGAAAGGAAAAATGAAGGGGGGAAATGATATTTATTTGATGATATTGATGATAGCAGGAAGGGACAAATGAAGGGGAGATGAACCAGGAGAGACTATGGACTCTGAGAAACAAACTGAGGGTTCTAAAGGGGAAGGGGGGTGGGGGGATGGGTTAGCCTGGTAATGGGTATTAAAGAGGGCACGTCCTGAATGGAGCACTGGGTGTTACATGCAAACAATGAATCATGGAACACTACCTCAAAATCTAATGATGTAATGTATGGTGATTAACATAACATAATTTAAAAAAAAAAGTACAGTTCACCTAAGAGTACAGTAATTTTTCTAGTCTGCTGGAATGTGTTATTCACTCCATAAATTTCCTCACTAATTAATGCATGTTTCAATTACTCCCACTGGACCCCCAAATCTAAGGTGGACACCTGGGGTCAGCATTACCTAAAGGGGCAGGGGGAGACCAAACAAAACCTGAGTAGAAAGACATGGAAACCGTAGGTGTCATCTTTCCTCATCTTGACAAGCCCCTCTCTCATCCCTGCTTTCACTCACAATGAGACTGTCCTAGACAAGTGACCTGACTTTCTCAAAGGCATGCACTTCTGACGGCAGGAAAATGTACTGGGGCCAGAAGTACTGCCCACATTTTTCTCATTTCTGGAGAACTCTTAGAAAGATTCATGAGAGATGTGCTCTTTACATGGAGCACAATGGAGCCTGGGTATAAATATCAAAACAACATCCATAAAAACATGGTGAGAACAGAGTCTGCAAAGTGTCCCACTTCCAACAGGGATTTCACTAGGGAGTGTCCTTTCGCTGGGCTGTGCAATCATTTCTCACAGATAGTTCGAGGCCAGCTCCATCTGACCCCACTGCTCCTGTTCCAGGAAAAGGCCTGCCTTCCCTCTGCCTCTGCTGAACTTGCTTTTTAAGCTTCTAAACCATTTTTATGGTAGAAAAGGCTAGAGTAATAATAGCCTCAATTTATTTAACGCTGAGTGCTGAGCACTAGGTTTTACAAATACCTTTTTTCTTTTAACCTTCACCACTGCTCCATAAGACAGTACTAAAAACCCCACTATTGAAATGGAAGAAAATGAAACAGAGAGTAAGGGACTGACAACAAGGCATGCACTGGGCTGGATTTCTTTGCACTAATCATTCTCCTCTTTTGTAAAAACTCTGCTTAGTTATCTTTCTTCCCTGCCGAGGAGATAGGGACAGTATTCCCAGCATAATCCGTGTGTCCCCAGGGAGCGGTGGCCACAGAGGTACTGACATTTATTACCTGGGATTTTCTGACTGTGCTTAATACACCCTGCTCCTCACCAAGACAGTGAGTCCACAAGCACCAAGCCTTGTCCTTCCTGTTCCTCAGTGTCCCCATGCTCAGAACAGGGCTTGACCAGGATAAGATACTCAGCACTACCTGTTGACTGGATAAATAAAGCCCATTCCAAAAAATGGCTACCACAGCACTATCCAATAGCAATTTCTCTGTGATGGAAATGTCCTACATCTGAGCTGTCTGGTAGCCACCCGTGGCTACTGAGTGCTTGAAATGTGGCTAGTGGGACTAAAAAGGATTTTCTTTTTTTTTTTTTTAATTTTCATGACTTTTAATTTCCATGGCTACACGAGGCTGGTGACTACCCCACTGGTGGACGCAGATCTAACCTCTCCTGATTTCTAACACAACACCAACATTCACTGGTGATGCTTCCCACCTCTGCTCTAAGCTTTACTCCTGCTCAAGCCCGCGTCTGTGTGAACACCACGCTGGCGCTGCATCCGTGGTGGGTGTTAAGGCTGCTACTTTCAAGATGCTTAGTGAAGGAACAACAGGAGAAACTAAATGAATCAAATAAGCATGACTCATGCTGAAGACACGATTTTGGGATTACAACAAAAGCTGGTGGGAAACAACAATGTTACTCACTGATCACTTTCTCTTCATTGATATCAGTGAGTCATGAGAACAAATGTCACCTCCCTTCCTACCTATCACTAACCACCACAAGAAAAAGTAAGAAAAGGTCAAAAAGGAAAGCAAACAATTTTGTTACCAAACATACCAGTTATGAAGAAATTTGAGTCATGGTTACTCGGGTGCCAGTTAAAAGTAGAAAAGATGAATCAATATTCATGTCATGTTTCCAGAAAATGTTCAAATGTACAAGTAGCATATATCAAACCAAAAGAATTCAAGGTATGAGATATTTCAAGAAGGAAGAGTACTGATTAATTCATGTGCAGCTCTATCCTGTGTGGTAGTCAGGGGTGATTTTATAAAAGTAAACATAACTTCTAGGCCTATGGTGCCACCTACCAAGAGCCCAGGCTCAGAGCCACACCCATCCCTTCCAGGCATGTTGGCAGAGCTCCTCCTGACTCCAACCTGACTGACCCCGCCTCCAGCACTTTGAGCTACTGACTTCAGAGATGACCAAATCTTGGCTGGCTGAGCATCTGTACTCTCCCCTACACAATCCTATCCACCAGTGGGGCCCTGTTCTAGCCCTGATGAAGCCAGGTGACTTCGTGATAAAGGCAGAGGAGATGACTTCTCTTCTTCCATTAGCCTGCCACAAATGCCCTGATTGAAAGGCACCCCTACTGGGAAACGGACAAAGGAAGCAAAGATACAAAGAGTTTATAACTGATAAAAATATCAACATCCGCACACCAAAGACTCTCCTCTAAGTCAGAGACCATTTCATTATCTCCATCACTGACAAAGCATCCAATCTGCAAACATCAATCTCCTTGTCTTAGGTATCATGTTAATACTTCATTACACATGAAAGGGAAATCTCCATTCAGTCCTCGCACTGCAATGTGGACACTACCTGAAGAATAAACTATGGAAGAGAAGACAGTCTGAGTATGGCTCACACATCTTTGGTGTATACAGTATATACTCAATAAAAGTATGCTCTTTTATACATTCATCACTGCACCTTAAGTTGCAAGCAAGGTGGTAATTGTTATAAGGGCACAACCTCTTCTGTCTCCTGCCTCTACTCATGACACTGACACCATGGCAGTGGTGGGTAGATGGCAGCCTACAGGCTGGCTTGATGCTTTACCAGGTGTGAGATTCTCCAAACAGCAGGGACCAAGGGCAGGATGGGAGTAATCCAGTCCACGTGCAGGCAACAGGTGGGGTACTGCCTAGCCCTGCACTATCCAATATGGTAACCAATGGCCACATGCGGCTATTTAAAGTTAATAAAACTGAAGTTCCACAATCACACTAGCCACCCTCATAGTGCTCATCAATCACAAGCAGCTGATGGCTAACGTACTGAACAATGCAAACACAGAATACCTCAAAACATCACAGAAAATTCTATTGGACAGCACCGGTCTAGATAGTTTTGAAACAATAATAAAAGTGACAAAGTCATTCTGGTTTGTACTGTCAACATGCACTGGCAATTCTAAATAAAATTAGTGATAAAATACTCCTCTCTGGCCCCTTGACCTTCCCCATATGCCACTGTCCAAATAAATCTGCCTAGAGACTAAAATCTTAGCTACATCACTGCTCAAATGAATGTAAAAGTGAAGAGAAAAAAAAAAAAAGACTAATGTGTATTCCACTCCCTTTCTCTGTCCCTAACAGAGCTACCCTAAAGAAACTCGACAGCTGATTTTATGAAAGTCTGGAGAGAAAAACTGGTAAAAGAATTTATAGGAGCACCTGAGTGGCTCAGTCAGTTAAGTGTCTGACTCGATTTCGGCTCAGGTCATGATCTCAGGGATGTGAGATCAAGCCCCATGTCAGGCTCCTTGCTCAAAGTGGAGCCTACTTAAGCTTCTCTCTCTTTCCCTCTCCCTCTACCCCTCCCAACCCCCTCTCTCCCTCTCTAAAATAATAAATAAGTAAATAAATAAATAATTTATAATTACCAAAATGTGTACAGCCCCTGAAAATTGCACATAACATATATTCAAAGGGGGCGAGAGGCAGATAACCCAAAGCAAACCATTTCTCTTCTAACAATATACCTAGTCATGTAGGAGAGAAAAAGCAACCCAGACCTCAGGGCTCTCATTCCATGGCAGGATCCAGTTCTCAAATACAGGCCTAAAATAGAACCCAACTTCTTTTTTCTGGACAAGTCTGGAACAAATGGGGCCATGGAGAGCTGTTCAGCTCTCTATTACGGGCCGTGCATTAAATATTAATATGGCTAAGGTCTTTTTCCTAGCAGAATATTAAAAATGCACACAATGTTTCTAATTTCAATTCCCATAATGGTCTGTAATGCTTTCAGAGGGTTCTGAATTTTTTATTTCTCTTTTGGTCATCCCTCCTGGTCACTGATGGCTCCAACTGCTACATGTTCTATCTCCCTCCCAACCCCCCCATCAATGGCAAATGGGGCCAAGACTTCCAAGCTCTCCTGCACAAAGCTCTGCTGGCATTTCCCCCAGGTACATGTGTTACCCAATTAAACACCACTTCCTTAAGAAGAACGTCTTCACTCAGGTAATTTCTGGGAATGCATCATAGCTAAAATACAAAACACTAGAGAATAAAATGATGACAAAAATAACATTCAACTATCTATTATAGTAAAGCAAACTGTTCCAGATAAGGAACCTTCCAGATGCTCAAAGGGGAAATTTTTATGCCCCAAAGTGTATTTAGCTAGGTCTAAAGACTACGACATATTTCCCTGCTATTATATAAGAATGCCCCAAGAGTTACCCTGCAGTCTTTTATCAGGGCCTTTGCACATGCTGCCCCTGCTGCCTGGAATGCTCCTCCCATCCCACTTCTCCTCACTAATGCCCCTCTGTCTTTAGCTCAACTTCACTTCCCCAGGGAAGCTTTCCTGACACCCCAGATGAATACAGGTTCCCCAGATCCACACTCTCGATACCTTGTACTTATACTTCATGGCATTCATCACAGTTTATAATTACATATTTATCTACAGGATTATTTAGAGAATAATATAATTATTAAATAGAGAATGTCTACCTCACCCCCCACATGTCTGAACAATCAGTAAGGAGTGGCACTGTGTCAGTTCTGTTCATCATTACATCCCCAATGGCCAGTACCATGCATGGTATAGCAGATAACCAATAAATGTTTAAAAGATGAACAAATGGATTAGTGAATGAACAAATATCTTTTGAGAATCAGGGAAATATGTTCTTGTACTAGGATGTAACTTTAGTTTCAAACAGAGATGTGGGGAAAACTACACCTTGAAACATGGAGAGACAGACACTTCAAGAGAGATGGCCAAGGTCTGCCTACCTGGAACAGAAGCCCCTGGAGCCATAAACTGGTAGGAACACTTAAATGGTAATGTTGGTGAACTGCTGGAGACTGAATGTGCACTAGTGTGGGGGAGAAACTCCAGGGTCCACAGTATCAGGGGGGTTCCCACATTTGTGTGCCTCACCACCAGGAACTGAATCAGAGTCTCACAGTGAAGGATGTCTCCAGAACTGAGGCTTACTCTCCAGGAAAATAAATACATACATACATATATACATACATACATACATACATAAGAATTTATAATTACCCTTTGCAGACCTTTTCAGACCCTCAGCTCTGAAAGGAAAGTTTCTCCCACTCTAGCCCCCTCCAGGTTCCCCAAGTGGGAGTAAAATAGTCAAAGGGTGAGGGTTTCAAGGAAACAGATAAGGAATGCTGCACGCAAGGAAGGGAGGAGGGGATAGAGAAAACCATCCCACAGCCCCAAGACACAGGCTCCCTACAGGACTAAAATTTAATGGGAAGGTTACAGAATGCTCCCCCCCTATTCCTTACCACCACACTAACAGGGTTCCAGTGTAGGAACAGTGGTTTATAGCTCAAAGAACTAGAAGACACAGACTTTCTCTGAGAGGAGTACTTGGAGAAGCCCAAAGTGACGAAGACAAAAATAAGGACAGTAGGGAAATTTGAAGCCTCTGGCATCTCTTGCTAAAACAACTGTTAAAGAAAGCCAACTCCAATCATACTAATGTAAATCCTCCCATTAAAGATCTATTTACCTCAGCTCCTAAACCCTAACCAACATATGTGATTGTCAACAAAGGGTTAACTCCACAGGCCTGGGTTGCTCAAACTCAGCACATGACCAAGAAAGGCCCATTTTCCTGACCAGCCCTGGGTAGCTCCTGGGAACTGAGCCCTTGGAATCTTCTGTATCATAAGACTGTTTTTGCCTGCCTGAGGCCTTGCATCACACTGTAAGCTTGTCTGGATAGTTTATACTGACAATGTCATTTGTGGGGGCAGCTGCTTTCCCTCTGGGGGCATGGAGCTTCAATCCCTGAGGTCAGCCACAAAGGTTCTGGATGCCTACATAACTGACCTCCAGGAAAAAGCCTGGACATTCAGTGGGGCAACATCTCTGGCTGGCAGCACTTTGCACATATTGTCACACATTGCTGCTGGGGGAATGAGATATTTGGGGGACACTTGGAAGCTTGTACCTGGTTTCCTCCAGACTTCACCTCATGCACTTTTTCCCTTTCCAGATTTAACTCTGTATCTGTTCACTGTAATAAACCACAACCACGAGTGCAACCACCTCTCAATCCTGTGAGTCCTTCTTGAAAATCAAACCTGAGGAAGGACCCGAAGACCCAACAGAGGAGTGAGAGGTGTCAGAAGTGAGATTCAGTAAAATGACTCTGACTCACTGGGTTATGGCAAAAGTACTGCTTGGGAAAAGGATGAAGGAGCAGGGAGGACAAACCTTTGATGTCTGATGGCCAATGAGTCATCCATAGTCTAGAGAGCAAATGCACTCTGATCATTGCTGGGGGTTAGGCTTCCCATGGAATTTAGAAATGATGGCTCACTGCCCCTCCTTTAAATGCCAAATAGCAAGCCATTCTGGATTGGCTCTATGGCTGGGATGTTCACCCACTTAATGTACCCCTTCCCAAGGTCATTAAAAATGCTGGGATTAAGGAGCCACTTTACACAGGCCCCATGTAACCTCACTAATGCGGAATCAGGGAACACTTTGAGAAGCCATATGAGATTTATTATCTCAGCTTCTCCTGTGGGTATTAAGAATGCTAATATATATATATATTAGAGTGATTCACAAGAGAATGGGAAAAGACAAAGAAGACGGCCAAGAGACTCTCCCAACAGAGTGGAATCTTTAAACTGTTATGAAGGAATGAATAAACTGAGTAAACTGGACACTGATGGGGTCAACACAAAGGTCTCAATATAACATTATTGAAGGCTGGGCCAACTGATGGAAGCCCCTGCTGGTTCTCCAACATTAAAGGGACCTAAATAGATCTGCTCTATTTACCACCATTTGGAGGAATGTTAAAAGCCAGAAGGCAAAGACGACAATGAGAAGCCTGACCTCCCAATCACTGGGGGTGACATTATGACTGATTAATCGGGATTAGAAGTGATGAAGGAGCCACAGCCTCTTGGCCTGACTCCTGGCTGGGAACCCAAGGCCATATGCACATGTGAGGGTAAAATGACCGGGGAGTGAAGAAGAAACTTTTCAGAGGCTCCCTGACATGAAGTCAAAATCTCTGTGATTCAAAAACTGCTGGTGAGGTCTTGAAAGGGGCTACAGTTAGACTGGGAGGAAATGGGAATGCAAGGGTTGATGCAATTAAGATAAAAGTTTAGGTGAGAACTGGAGTGTTTGGACAGACTTGATGTGAACTGTACCTTACATGAATGTACTGTTGGGATGGACATTATGTCTGACTGAGGAACATGTTCCCTACCTAGAATTGTTAATTTGAAACAACACAAAATACCTAGTAGATGAAAAGAAATTCTCGCCTTAATTAATGATATACCACAAGTACCAGCAAATGTTCTGCATGATAGTTCTGAGTGGCCTGTGGAAAAGGCAGACAGCTCATGGACACGAGCGGTAGGTTACTGAAGCCCGAACAGAGCAGTACCACCTACAGTATCAACAGCTCCTGAGATGGATCTGACGGTGCAAAAACTACAAACTCGAGGAGACTGGTGTCTCACAGTAGAAACTGAAGAAGCCGCTAGAACTGAATTAAATGTAGTGGTGACCCACACTAACACAGGCTGGCTGATAAGCCCAGCAGACATTCAAGGGCCCGACCACATAGTAAAATTCTTAGAAATAACTTGGGCAGGAGCCACCTGTGATATTCCACAAGTAGCTAAAAGTACTGTCATGGCACGTGGGTGACTCAGTTGGTTAAGTGTCAGACTCTTGATATCAGCTCAGGTCTGGATCTCAGAGTTGTAAGTTTAAGACCCACCTTGAGTTACACACTGGGCGTGGAGCCTACTTTAAAAAAAAAAAAGTAAAATGCTGTCCTTGTCTACTCTTGGAACTAAGCAAGAAACACAGTCCTGGTCAGGCTGCTCAGATCTGGAGGACAAGTATCCCACATCTGGGGATATTGCTGGCTCCTAAACAAAACCACCCAAAAGAAGGTCATATTTTATTTGAATGGAAGCCTAAACAATATCAGGCTATGTCGGAATTGCAAAGAGCGGTGGCTATCAATACCTTTGGGCCCCAGGATCCACATTTAGATTTTGCACTTAGATTAGAGCTTGTGGCAAAGGCCCATGGGTGCCACTAAGCAGTGACCACCGGAATTTAGGAGCAGAAAATTTCTAGACATGGTGGTATGGTATATGCCATCTGAGAGACAATTACTGGCTTGCTGAGTATTAATGAAAATTGTCCCTGTGACTGAAGGACATAAAATAATCTTGAAATCTGAAACACCCAGAATGTCTTAGGTGAAGTCAAAGAAACACTCTAATAAGGAAAGGAGTTACCAGAAAAATGCCATACTAAATGGAAATGGTTTATACAGGAATAGGCTACTGGGGAAATGCAGAGTTATTGCCTTCATGAGCAGGTGGCCTGTTTTCCCTAGCAACAACTCTGGAACCAACTAAAGAGCTGCCAGAGCCTATCAGTACATGGGCAGTGCCCTATAAAAACTCCCAACTGACCAAGAGCTGCTTGTATTACAGTTGGTATTCCAAGATGGATGGAGAGTATTCTGTTTAGAAAGCTGTCACACTGCAACTAATTCATGGAAAAGGTCTGATTAAAGAAGGTTAAGGATAAATCAGCTCAGTGGGGGGTGCCTGGGTGGCTCAGTCGTTAAGCGTCTGCCTTCGGCTCAGGCCATGATCCCAGGGTCCTGGGATCGAGCCCCACATCGGGCTCCCTGCTCCGCCGGAAGCCTGCTTCTCCCTCTCCCCCTCCCCCTACTTGTGTTCCCTCTCTCGCTGTCTCTCTCTCTGTCAAATAAATAAATAAAATCTTTAAAAAAAAAAAAAATCAGCTCAGTGGCCTAACTGCATACTGTTTTCCTTCCAATAATGGAAGAATTAGACAACAATAAGAGCACTGAAGTTTGGGTGCATACAGACTCACGGGCAGTAGTGAATGGCTTGCCACATGGTCAAACAGACAGGCATGGAAACCGGGCTATTAAAGTGATGTTCATATGGGGCACAGGTTACTAAAGCCACAATGAAAATTTGTAAGAAGAACCCTCTTCCAGGATCAGAAGGTGATTGAAACCAACAAGTGGATATCCTAGAGTACTCACTTGGGATAGCCACCTAGCTCCATGAAATAAATGGATACAGGGGAGCTACAGCCATACAGAGATGGGCTGACTGTCAAAATATTCCTCTTGCATCCTCTGAGGTACAACATGCCAACAAAGACTGTCCTATAAACAAGAAAGATAGGGCACCTGGGTGGCTCAGTTGGTTGAGCATCTGACTCTTGGTTTCAGCTCAGGTCCTGATTTCATGGGTTGTGAGACTGAGCCCCACTTTGGGCTCCACACTCAGCAGGAGTCTACTTGGATATTCTCTCCCTCTGCCTGCTCTCCCACTTGCGCTTGCACTCTCTCTCGCTCTCTAAAATAAATAAATAAACCTAAAAAAAAAAAAAAAAAGAAAGAAAGAAAGAAAGTCGGGCAGCTCTTGGGCAGATACCTGAAAGGAAGGTGGCATGCAGCTTGCAAATGGACAACACGATGATCAATAATTGCTGCCTGAGATCCAGGAGGTTATAGAGACATATATAGACACCTTCGCAACTGGGCTTTGTAGACTGGGTGGCAGATGGTATGGTTCAAAACACTACTGAAGGATTGAAACAAAAGATACTGTACCCATTTGGACCACCAGGTTACATTTCTTCAAACCAAGAAACATACTTTACAATACATAGTGTCCAACAATGGGCAAGAACTATCACTTATCAAATGTGACACACAGCATGTCACCTATCACCCTCATGGTCGTAGTTTGACCAAGAACTGGACCAGGGAATTGAAGTATTTGTTGTCTAAAATAGGAAGAGATAAACACATGTCTTCACAAATGTGTGCTCACTCTCTCAAGGGATCAATTAATTATATGTCTCTTTAAAACTTTCAGTGATTGCCCAAGAGCCTACAATATGTATTTTTAACTAATCTAAGTCACCTTCAAATTACCACTATAGTGTTAACCCATCTAGTGCAGGTCCCATAGAACAGAATTCGTAATTCCTCTCTCCCATCCCTTATGACACTGCTGTCATTCATTTCACTTGTCCATATGCTATCATTCTGGTATTGGTTTGAATAGACGGTTAACTTTTGGATCCATTGAGAATGAGATAAAAAAATTTCTTTCACCATAATTTATTCCTTGCCTGATACTCTTCCTTTCTTTATGGAGACCCAAGTATCTGACCTACATCATTTTCCTTCTGCCTAAAGAACTTCTTTTACCATTTCTTATAAGACAGGTCTGCTGACAATGAGTTCTCTCAGTTTTTATGTGAGAAAGTTTTTATTTCTCCTTCACTTTTGAAGGGTAACTTCACAGAATGCAGAATTCTAGATTGGTGGGTTTTTCTTTCAACATTTGAAATATTTTCCTCTACCCTCTTCTGGCTTGCACAGTTTCTGACAAGAAGCCTGCTCTAATCCCTATCCCCATTCCTCTATAGGTAATGATGCTTCATTTCCATATTGAAAACCTTCCAGTAAAACACCTTCCTCCAAAAACAGAAACGCTCTTTATCGATCCCATAAAATTCCCAATAAGGTAAACCTGAACACCATGTGCAATCCAGGCAAATTAATGTGGTTCAAGTAGAAGACATCTGGTCATGAGGTGTCTGTGAAGGGCTTTACCTAATTTTCACACCGTAATGCTTAAAATAATTCCACACCTTGCAAGCAAACCAGCCTGTAAACAAATCTGTTTAAAATGTCCCAAATTGATAGCCAGCCAGCATGCCCAGCTGTTGTGTGACCCAGAGAGAACAGACTCCCATCCCCATCAGGAGGCTCCGGTACAAGGGTGGGTGGCTCAGTACTCAAGACCACTTAAAAATATATATTTATTTATTTGAGAGAGAGAGAGTGTGTGTGTGTGTGTGGCATGAGAGAGCGAGCGGGGGGGGGGGGGGTGGAGAGGGAGAGGGAGAAGCAGGCTCCCTACTGAGCAGAGAGCCTGACTCTGCTCCAGCCCAGGACCCTGGGATCATGACCTGAGCCGAAGGCAGACGCTTAACCAAATGAACCACCCAGGCACCCCTAAGTACTCAGGACCACTTAAATAAATAACTACTAGTCACTTGCCAGGCCTAAAAAAAATCACTAAGATAAAGAATAGATAATGCTTACTTCATGCAGCTGGTTACCTGTCAACTTTATTGAAAGACCAGTTGAAAACTATTATGAGCCAAGTAAACTACTGATAGGCGTTTAAAACAGAATGTCTATGTGGCTATCTATGGTGGCTTTAGGAATAAGGGACCAACTGGAAGACTTTTGTAAGTGTAGAAAACTGTCCTTGTGATAGAGATAAACTTGCTAATTCAGGGAACCACCTTAAGATAACATTGCCAAAGATGAACCCATCATTAACTCCAAACTGGATTCATTTTTTTTTTTTTTAAAGATTTTATTTATTTATTCATGAGAGACAGAGAGAGAGAGAGAGAGAGGCAGAGGGAGAAGCAGGCTCCCAAGGAGCAGGGAGCCCGATGTGGGACTCGATCCCAGGACCCTGGGATCATGACCTGAGCCGAAGGCAGACGCTTAACCATCTGAGCCACCCAGGCGCCCCAAACTGGATTCATTTTTACCTTGGCCTCCTGAAAAGTATGAGCTCTCCCACTTGCTCAAGGTCACCTTATGAAAGGCAGCTGCCTCCAAGTGCCACAAAAAGTAGGTGCATGGTTCCTTTGCTGTCTCCCTTCAGCAGAGACACTGAGGCCTTGGCCACATGGCCTGCCAGAAATTGACATGGCAGGAGTGGGCAGCCTGTGTTCTAATCAGGACCCACATTCCAGAGACCATGAAGCCAGGGGCTTCATTATCCACACATTGGCAATGGGCTCTGCTATGAGAAAATGAATGTCAGAAGTGGGAGTTCAGTAGCAAATTAATGATTGGTTAATCTGCATAACAGGTATCAGAAATGGGTTCTCACCAGTGAAAGTTAACAGTATTCATGAAATGTGGAATGGCTACAATATTTGAGGCAAACTCCCTGGATCCTGCACAAACAGGGTATGGGTATCTACCCAGGTGTGTAGCCTCTTTGCCTGAGAAAGGGGCCCTAGACTTAATTCCTGAGCGGTGCTATGTACACTCATCTTGGATCAGGATCCTAACACAGATCCAGGGGCCTAATGTATACGGTACAAGTAATAGTTCCTGCCGCTAAATCTAGAAGACAGAGCATCCTCTTGAGCACTGGTGCTCTAGCAAGCTAACAGAACAGGCTGTAGGAACTGTTTTGTGCCAGCTTATTAATGCATGTTTCTTTAATAAATCCTATAGAGCAGAATTTGGTCTGATATTTGCTTCCATCACACACCTGGCAGGGAGATTGGTGGAAGGAATAACTAACCCTCACCCACCTCACACATTCTGGTGGTAATTATTACCTACCAAAAAAGAATCTAAGAGTTGGCATGGCCAGGTTGATTAGGTCAGTTTTCAAAGGCGGTTTATCCATTCTTCCTCCTTGTCAATCAGACAGGTCAGTATTACATATAAAGCATACCAGGGACAGTAATTACTTAAAATCTCACTTTTAATATCTGTACTTCAAGAAAAGTACCCCAAGTTCCAGAATCCTTAGAAAATTAAGGCCAGCAGTGGCAAATTACAACCACCACAGTTGGGATGGATGGATGTAGGCTCCCAGACTATAATCAGATAGAGAACAAGGTTAGGGTGAGTCACTTTCATGTGCTTTAGAACAGAACCTCATTCCACACCGTGAATAAATATGCACCTGGTGCTCTCAATAATGGTGACTGCCCTAACAGCACTAACCACAAGTATCATCCCCATAGCAACTGTTGTCAGGCCAACAAGCCTTTTCAGATGCAATCAAAGAAAATGTAAATTAAGAAACGCTTTCACAACTCAAAAGTATGGTCTCAGGAAAACCAGAAAGAAGGCCCTGGGGCACTCAGGGACTTGGAGAAAGATGGGGCTCATTGTGGGTTTTACTCTGCTAGCAAATTTGACATTTCTTTAGTATTCAAAGAAAACCCATGACATGAAGCCTGCGGTCTAGCCGGCTTTTCCTTCCACTCCTCAGAAGCCATCCTAGGGATGGTAAGGTCAAACGTGGAGAAAAGAGCTCTCCTAGAAAGCTAAGGAACAGGACAGGAGGAGACCTCTGTCTGGAAGAGTTTACTGATTCCAAGCCCAAAATTTACTAAAAAGAAAGGAAATCAATTCTCAATGGGAATCTGGGGTGACCAGGGGAGAGATGGGGTGATGCAGGTGGAGGAGAAGAGGTAGTGACAAGAGGCTGGACAGGGAGAGAAATGGGGAGGTCAAGACAAAAAATAACTATGGGATCAAAAAAGTAAAATGTTATCTTCCTAGAGGGTAAATAGTTCACCTGAAAAACTTCATCTCAACATCAAGTATTTAGATAAACTTTTAGGATTTAAAATTATTTCTGACATATTTTTCAGATCTCTTCTTTCAGAAAAGATCAGTTTACAATATGGCCTCACCTGATCAAAAGGAATGAGATCTTGCCATTTGCAACGACGTGGATGGAACTGGAGGGTATTATGTTGAGTGAAATAAGTCAAACA
>NW_027701726.1:0-344 GCF_054177405.1 Leptonychotes weddellii | reverse complement strand
GTGGCTCAGTCGTTAAGCGTCTGCCTTCAGCTCAGGTCGTGATCCCAGGGTCCTGGGATCGAGCCCCACATCGGGCTCCCTGCTTGGCGGGAAGTCTTCTTCTCCCTCTCCCACTCTCCCTGCTTGTGTTCCTGCTCTTGCTATCTCTGTCTCTGTAAAATAAATAAATAAAATCTTTTAAAAAAAATTAATTAAAAATTAAGAGTTCTGAAAGATAGCCTTAAGAGATCATAAATTTCAAAAAAAAAGATAATAAATTAAAAAAAGTATTTCCAGAAGGTAATAAAAGAAAAGATAAAGGATAAAAAACAACAGATGAAAATTTTTCACAAAACAACTGAGGG
>NW_027701725.1:0-344 GCF_054177405.1 Leptonychotes weddellii | reverse complement strand
CCTGCTCCTCAGTGAGCCCCCAGAGAAAAGCAGTCAATCACTCCCGTCTCCCTGGTCTCTGGCCGCACTCCGTGCTCACCCGGCCTGTGACCAAGCATTTCTATCTCTGGCACACGACCTGGTGTGGAGTCTCCAAACCCAGCAGATCCCTGCGGTGCGCTCCCGCGCCGCTCCTCCCGGGAGAGGAAGGGGAGTCTCCCCGGATCTGCCGCTTGTTGGGTCCCTGCTGGAGGAGCAGTGGCCCGACTATGCCGCGGATCACGGTTTATGGCAACCCCAAGCTGAGAGCCCGCGCCTCATCTCCATCTCTGCAGCCGGCTTCCCCACTCCGATCCCTGGGAGCT
>NW_027701724.1:0-344 GCF_054177405.1 Leptonychotes weddellii | reverse complement strand
TTGAGATCATGATAGATTCGGGTCAGAACAATGGAAACAGAGGGTGCCAAGGAGGGACTAAGGCCTGAGTGGTCAGTGTCTCTGGAAGGCATGAGGAGCTTTGTGGGGAGTAAACGAACCACATGCACCCTTGCCGACGCCTCCCGGTGATCTGCTCGTGGTCCTCTCAGCAGCCTGTTGAGACCCGTTTACTCAGTAACTAACTGGCTGATTCTTTCATTTACGAGGTATTTATTAAGTGCTCAGTGCTGGGAGCACAACGCTATGAGGTGCGCCCTGCCCTTGGTCTGCACTTTACTCCATTTACTTGTTCCCCTGTAAACAGACCTCAAACGCTTGACTGA